>NC_142942.1:28405245-28575245 GCF_046866305.1 Octopus bimaculoides
TTGATAAATGGAAACTAATATGTATAATAGCTTTTTTAGCTACAATTGTACTTGAATATCCAGTTTTTATCATATTAAGTTTCTGTGATGAACTAACAGTCCGATTTAAGTAATTATATTTGATATTGCTGTGACCTTTCAATGCTGTACCAGAATTCTTTCTGATACAAATGCTTGATAGGACCTGTCTAAATCTATACCTAATTTCTTAGAGCTGTTGAATGAGGCGAGGCTGCCATGCTCCAATTGGAGAATGTTTCTGAAGTTTCTGTTTATAAAAGTCAGGTGTGGACGAAAAGTGGGTGATGTATAAATTATACCTAAATTAGAAAGGAGTGAAATGGGATACCTTCTACATAAGAGTGTTTATATGGAGTGCAGTGACAAAGAAAGCTATTTGTGTTTAGAAGAGAGCATAACCAAATTCTGACAACAAATTTGAGAGAACATGGGTTAGAAGATTTGATCAGTACAAGCTATGATACAGTCCCGTAAGAGACTGTTTAGCCAAGAAATAGAGAATAAATGGGGGAATTTTGGGAGAAGGTTCTTATGCTGAAATGAGTGAAGGTTTTTTTCAATGCCAAATGTTACAACATTGCTTTTATTGAATTAATCAACAGAGTACTGAGTTTGATATATATTAACAGGTTTTTGTAGATCTGCTTGTATGGGTGGTATACTGGTTTGTTACAGAGATGGAAAGGGATTCTACATAATAAAAGTGGTTGTTTATCGTTTTTTCATCACTTTTAAAGTGTTAAAAGTGAGAATAATAATCCAGTCATTGGCAAGATCAAAAAGGTTACTCTTTTTGAGAATGGTACATGTTGTCAAATATTTAATTCTCATAGGAGAAAAGTTAAGAGTTTAGTTGATACATGCCAGCATAGTAGTGAAAGCAGGTGCACCTTAGAATTCATTGCCTTGAGCTGAAATAACTTCAGAAGTTTCTATACTTACTCATGTGTTGACACACTGGGGACTCAAGTATGAGATAGTGTGTGTAGTGAGAATAGAAGCAAATTTAGTGGCTTTGTCTAATATGGCTGAGGGGAAATACTTTGAAGGAGCAACCATATAATATGGTAGTCTTGAAAAACTTCAATCAGCTGAAATTATCTAAGCAATTAGTTGATAAAACTTATTCTATTCAATTATACATACATAAACACAAGAGAGAGAAAGAGGCAGGGAATGCAGTGACACTGATTATATGAGCAATGTGGCTAAGAGAAAATACTTCAAGCATGCATTCTGCATATTACATACTAATACAATAGGGTTTCACATGTGCAATATGTTTTAATATAGATGTGATGCAATGATATTGTTTTGATATGAGTAGTGCTTCATTCCTTCTGTTTCTCTATATTGATCACTTTTTAGCCTTGCCAGCTAAATGGAAAATGGTTCACTGGGAATATTTAATAAAACTGAAACATGTTTTTTGCTTTAAACTAACTATACATAGGCATGGGAGTGGCTGTGTGGTAAGTAGCTTGCTTACCAACCACATGGTTCCGGGTTCAGTCCCACTGCGTGGTACCTTGGGCAAGTGTCTTCTACTATAGCCTCGGGCCAACCAAAGCCTTGTGAGTGGATTTGGTAGACAGAAACTGAAAGAAGCCCGTCATATATATGTATATGTATTTGTGTGTCTGTGTTTGTCCCCCAACATCGCTTGACAACCGATGCTGGTGTGTTTACGTCCCCGTAACTTAGCAGTTCGGCAAAAGAGACCAATAGAAAAAGTACTAGGCTTACAAAGAATAAGTCCTGGGGTCGATTTGCTCGACTAAAGGCGGTGCTCCAGCATAGCCACAGTCAAATGACTGAAACAAGTAAAAGAGTAAAATAGAGTATACTATACCCATATTTCAGTCAATTGATCTTATTGAAGGTGTCTCACTTCCTTGTTTAGATTTTAAACACTCCTGGGAGGAGTTTTTTTTTGTTTTTTTTTATCTGTGAGTGTATTACTTTCAGTGATAAGAGAAGTGTGTAATAGAAGATATTAATAGAGGAATAGAAAATAAAATGCTTGACTGCAGTTTAGGAAATAAGAAAAAATTATGAACATGAACTTAAGTCTCTCAGTTTATGATGAAATGGTTGTATGACCTTGAACAGATGCAGCTATCAAAGTCACTTCAAAACAGCTATCAAGGAATTATTGTTAAGTAAAATAGGTCTGTCAGGTATTGAAAGTATCGAGTTATTTAGATCATATTGTTAGTTACTTGCTCAGTTAAACAACGAGTGAAACAAAGTGCTATTCCAATGATTAATGTAACTGTATCATAGTTTACTGTTGTCAATACAGCTATAGTACATGAATATGTGAGCCAGCTGGGATGTTCACAGTTGTGGACATGAGTTAAGAAAGTGATATAAAGAGATTAATCAAGGAAGAAGTTGAAAATGTCTAGTTATATATCAGAATACACAAATTATGTTGTGATGGCTCTGTTATCTACTTGCAAGTAAAAATTACAGTTCTATTGTATTGTTGTTAATCCTGTTCTTTCTTCTTTAACTTGGAATTTTGGTTCTAAAATATTTGAGTAAATCTTTATATAGAATTTAACAATTCATGTGGTGTGTTGTATATTCTATAATTTTTTAAAATTTCCCACTAACATTTAAAATCTCTTCTGATTTTTCTCTATGAGAAATTATAAATAGATCTGCAATGTATTTATTTTTCAGTGTTTTGGCAAAGCTCGAAGTCACTACAGTTTTGTTGGAGCAGTTGTTCGTCGAATCCGTCGATTGCTTAGACTTCATACATCAGATACTTGATATTTTTATACCAGTGAATATAATATTTGTGAATAAAGATGATGCAGTATATTGAGTCTTTTCTATGATGGTCTTTTGCTTTATTTTTTTTTCTCTAAAATGAGGTAATGTCTACCACATATTTAGGCCCTCCAAATGCCATACTTTGCTGTGGCCCTCACTTGAGCCTTGTATCAGCAACTGTTGAATTAAATATTTTCTAATCCTGAAGGGAAAAAACTTGGCATTTGAGGTGTCCACGAGGGCTCTGGTTGAGTGCCACTTATGTTGAGGTGAAGGGTTGTGATGCAATGATATTGTTTTGATATGAGTAGTGCTTCATCTTTTTTATCGTTAAAAGAAAGATGATTAGCATAATATCATTGGAGGACGCTCTCAAATTTTCCAATTCTCTTTTTAAGGAATCAATGCAGGTTTGGCATGTGGTATCTATGTTGCTTGTGGATGATGCATGACCATGTTAACAATATAAACACAAGCACAGACACAGACAAATATACGCAAATGTATGAGTAATGGGGTATTACACACTTCTTGTTTATGAATACCACTAACAAGCTCTTGGTCAACTTTAGGCTATTGTAGTGAAATTGGACCCCAAAACCATGTGGTTGCAATTGAGGCTCTATATGGTACTGGTTGTAGCATTTGATTAAAAGGTGGAGATTAAGATGTATAGCATAGAAGACAACTAGAACTTCCTGCAACACAAACAACTGAGTGATGCAAGCCAAATCTGTGGCTGAAGCATGCATTGAACAAATGATAGTGATTGAGGCTGGATTCTTTTTGTGCATTTATTCGTATGTATATATGGTGCATATCTTTGTATATATAAAATCATTTCTTTCTGTCTGTCTGTCTGTCTGTCTGTGCGCTTATAACTCGAGTATTGTTCATCCGATTGTGCTGAAATTTTAAACATAGATACACGAGAGAGTGGGGCATTCCGTAATCTAAAAAGATTTTCAAAATTGTTTTAAAGTGAGAATCGCTATTTTTGTAATCTTTTTGTCCTGTTTGTTCTGCCATTATGAGTAACGTGTTTCCTCAGACAGCTATTTCATGAGATTTCTGAGTCTGAAACTAAACCGGAAATAGTTAACAACAATTTTACTGAAAACAGCTTTCACTATATGTCATAATGTGTGCTTGAAAATGTTAAGAACTGAAAGCGCTTGCACATCTATAAAAGCAAAAGCTACACACATTTTGTGAAATCTCTTCCCAAAGGTTAGTGCCTTTTGACTTTCTGAAAAGGTTCTTTTCTCAATCTTAACTCTTTGAGAAAAAAATCTTCTCTCCAAATATTATAACTGTATCATAAAATTTCTAAAACACTCCAAATCAGGTCCCATAAGTTCTGTCTGAATTTTGAATAAAAAAAACAAGTGATCAAATGTTATATTTAATTGAAATTTAATCATCAATGTACTTTCCCTGATTATCTATGACTTCCTTCCGTCTATTTACAAGCTTTTGAATCCCATCAATGTAAAACTCTTTTGGTTTCAAACCAAAGAACTCTGAAATGTCAGTTTCGATCTCCTCCTGGCTTGCGAAAGTTATGTCTCCCAAATGATTCTATAAACTATGAAACAAATGGTAGTCTGAAGGAGCAAGGTCAGGAGAATAGGGTGGATGAGGAATTTTTTCCCAACCAAGCTCTTCGATCTTCTGTGATGTGATCTTTGCAGTGTGGGGTCGCGCATTGTCCTGATGAAACATCACTCCTTTTCGATTCACTAAAGCGGGTCTTTTTTGCTTCAAATTTTGGTTCAAATGCTCTAATTGCTGACAGTAGACTTCAGCATTGATTAGGTGGTAATGATTCAAAGTGAATTACTCCTTTGCAATCCCACCAGATAGAGAGAAGAACCTTTTTCCCATAAAGTTCCCTTCTCGGTTGTGATTGAGCCTTTTCCCTTTTACCAAGCCACTGTTTACGACATTTAACATTTTGATATAAGGTCCAGTTTTCGTCACCAGTCACAAGTCTATCCAAAAAGGGTGAAATGATTTCGCAAGAATGGAGAGAAGAGCAGATGTCAAATTGGGATTTGCGGTTGCTTTTGGACAATTCATGAGGCACCCATTTTCCAAGTTTAGGAACCTTTCCAACTTGTTGAAGATGACGATGAACATTTGTATGGTTTGAACTAAGCTTAATTGCCAATTCTTCAACTGGGAATACAGGATTTTCTTCATGTGATGCCTCAAGGAGCTTCAAACTCAACTAGACGTCCTGTTCGATCTTCATCTTCAAGGCTGAAATCTCAACTTCTGAATTTTGCAAACCATCTTCTGCAAATTCTTTCATTCAAGCATTCTTTCCCATAAATTGAGTGTATGTTTCAAGTCACTTTGGCTGCAGAGTTACCTTTTTTTTATACTCATAAAGCATTATGTGCCTCAAATGCTCTTTGGATACTTCCATGTTAGAAAGAGTTTTAATCAAAGAAATTTTAATTCTATTATTCTGTAAAATAATATTTAATTAGTTTAAATGTACACAAATGCATAAAAATAGTTTTTAATTCCATTAGACATTCTAAAATACTATTAAATTGCATTCAATTTTAAAGAAAGTAAAATCAGACAGAACTTATGGGATGACCTGATATCATCATCATCATCATCATCATCATCGTTTAATGTCCACCTTCCATGCTAGCATGGGTTGGACGATTTGACTGAGGACTGGTGAACCAGATGGCTGCACCAGGCTCCAATCTGATCTGGCAGAGTTTCTACAGCTGGATGCCCTTCCTAACGCCAACCATTCCAAGAGTGTAGTGGGTGCTTTTACGTGCCACCGGCACGTGGGCCAGTCAGGCGGTACTGGCAACAGCCATGCTCAAAATGGTGTTTTTTTACGTTCCACCTGCACAGGAGCCAGTCCAGCGGCACTGGCAATGACCTCGCTCAAATGTTTTTTCAAGTGCCAGTAAGGCGATGCTGGTAACGATCACGCTCAAATGGTGCTATTTATGTGCTACTGGCACGGAAGCCAGACAGCTGCTCTGGTAACAATCACGCCTGGATGGTGCTCTTAGCGCTTCACTGGCACAGGTGCCAGTCATCGAATTTGGTTCAATCACGATTTCGATTTCACTTGTCCCAACAAGTCATCGCAAGCCGAGTTTAGTGTCCAGTGAAGGAGAGGTTGGCATGGGTGCCAGTCGTCGAATTTGGATCAATGTCATTTGCCTCAACAGATCTTTGCACACAGAGTTTAGTGTCCAATGAAGGAAAGATACGCATAAGTGGGCTGGCTACACCCCTGGTAAAGACCACAGGTTATGGTCTCACTTGTCTTGCTGGGTCTTCTCATGCACTGCATATTTCCAAAGGTCTCAGCCACAAGTCATTGCCTCGGTGAGGCCTAATATTTGAAGGTCGTGCTTCACCACCTCATCCCAGGTCTTCCTGGGTTTACCTCTTCCACAGGTTCCCTCGACCGCTAGAGTGTGGCACTTTTTCACACAGTTATCCTCGTCCATTCTCGCCACATGTCCATACCAGCGCAATCGTCTCTCTTGCACACCACAACTGATGCTTCTTATGTTCAGCTTTTCTCTCAAGATACTTACACTCTGTCAAGTATGCACACTGACATTACACATCCATCGGAGCATACTGGCTTCATTCCTTGCGAGCTTACGCATGTCCTCAGCAGTCACAGTCCATGTTTCACTGCCATATAGCATGGCTGTTTGTACACATGTGTCATACAGTCTGCCATTTACTCTGAGTGAGAGGCCCTTTGTCACCAGCAGAGGTAAGAGCTCTCTGAACTTTGCTCAGGCTATTCTTATTCTAGCAGTTACACTTTCAGCACACCCTCCCCCACTACTAACTTGGTCACCTAGATAACGGAAGCTATCAACTACTTCTAGTTTTTCTCCCTGGAATGTGGCAAAACTTGTTCTCTGCACATTTTCAGTGTTTATTGCTCCTGAACATCTGCCACATACAAATACTTTCTTCCTAGTTAGCCTTCCTTTGATATTGCTGCACCTCTTATGTGTCCATAGCTTGCACTGGGTGCATCTTATAGAGTTTCTACCTACGCCTTTTCTACAGATCGGGCAGGGCCATCTACCTGAAGGGGTTTGTGTTTTGTCTACTTTCCTACTTATTAGGACTTTGGTTTTAGCTAGTGACTCTGCAATTAGAGCAAGGTCATCAGCATAGAGGAGCTCCCAGGGGCATCCTGTCTTGAATTCCTGTGTTATTGCCTGAAGGACTATGATAAATAGGAGGGGGCTGAGGACTGAACCTTGGTGGATCCCCACCTCTACCCGGAATTCTTCACTGTACTCGTTGCCAACCCTCACCTTACTGACAGTCCCTGTACATGGCTTGCACAGCTCTTATTAACCATTCATCTATCCCTAGTTTCCTCATTGAGCACCAGATAAGGGAGCAGGGGACCCTGTCAAAGGCTTTCTCCATGTCAATGAAAGCCAGGTACAGAGGTTTATCTTTGGCTAGGTATTTCTCCTGCAGCTGTCTTACCAGAAATATATATATATGCACATACATACATACATACATACATACATGCATACATACATATATATATATATATATATATATATATATATAAGTTCGTGTTTGATAAGTGGAGACAGGATTAGCTGGTGCGACCACGTGAGCATGTATTATATGTGGGAGAATGTTGTTGTTTTTTTCGTACATTCTCCCATATATATATATATATATATATATATATATATGCATTCCACATCATCTGAATTTTCATCAGACTTCACTGGTGAACACAGCTCTGACAGCACAATTTTGGCAGACACAGTGTATGGTGTTTGTTAGCTTGATCCACCAGCTGACACTGATGGAGCATTCTCTGCATTAGTTTGCTGAGTGTCTCTCCAGTAATGGCTTCTGTTTGCCCTGGTCTTTATTCTCCTTCCTGGTTGACAGATTTTTGTTATCTCAGTGATGAAGCCTGTTGGGGTTGTTGCACACTATCTTTTTGTTGTGGTTCTGGTTCATCAGTTAGTGTCGCTGCAATGAAATCATCATCAGAGATGCTGCTGTCTTTGAATGGTCAAAGCCCACAAGCCCTGAAACCATTCACCAATTTTTCCACTGTAGCTGTTTTGTTATAAGTAACTGCAAAACTTTAAGCAATGTCAGAAACTGATCTGTTTTTCTTGATTGGCAACCATCCAGGTGTCTGCTGATATATTATATGCACTTTTCAAGGGTATGAAGAATGATTTGTCTAAATGCTGCATCTTACGGGTGCAATTTGAATAAGCGTATTCAACAGCTGCAAAGGTTTTGTGGCTGTTCTGCTTGGGACGGTTTTGCTATGGCAGTGAAGTGCCTCATCTGTTTTAGGAAGCTTTCTTCATCAGTCCAGCCACTTTCGGTGCAATGACCAATTGCCCCAGCTGGATTGTTATTCATAAGAGCACCTACCATATGCTTCCTAGGAAATATGAACATCGGCGGTATGTAAGCTCCAGCAACATTTGTATATAAGACACATTCTTTCCTTTTTCCCCACTGGTCATTTTACCAACTTCCCATACCCCCTTGGTGGCAATGACATTTGCAGGCTTCTGAACATTGGATACTCCTGTCTTGTCCATGTTCCAGACTTGCATAGGACCATAGTCGTTACTGGTTAGCATGATCTTGTAGGCATCGAAAAACTTCTCAACTTGAGATTTGTTAAATCCAACTGCTCTTGAAATGTTCATGGGTTCTGGCTTACGAATTTCAAGCTCTGGATGGCACGAGAGGAACCCACTAAGCCAATCAGCCCAGCTATTTTACTATCAATATTAAAACGATGTTCTATACCCATCTGGGTGGCAAAATTATATGCTAGTCTACAACCATATTTAGTTAGCCCAAACAAAGCTTTTTCCATGTATTGGGAAACAAGTTCAGCTTCAAACTCATAATTAATATGAGGCTGGAATCTAGCTAGCACCTCTGTATTATGTGTCTGTGACACATGTTTGCATGTATGCGGTGTGTATTATGTGTATGTGACACATGTTTGTGTGCATGCGGTGTGTATTATGTGTGACGTGTGTGTGTATGCAGTATGTATTATAGCCCCTGGCTATTTTACTTTCATGCCCCCTTTTACCCTAATCATAAAATAGGGAGGGTACAAATGTATACTGTTGGGATAAAAAGCTGGGCGGGGAGGGCTTTTTACCCACATAGACGGTGAGCCTCTTGCCCCATGTGCAGCTATTTTTCATTAGCTAAGTTCATTAAATGTCCGTAGCAACACAACAGAAATAACATCAAAAATACTTTTCAGTTATAATGATCTTTTACACATACATAGAATTAAAATGTCTTGCTAGGGGCACAATAATTCATAACAATCTTAAACTTTACAAGAAATCAAGCAAAAAGTAAAATTTAGCTACAAACTCACCTAAACAAGCTTTGTTCTCTCCAGAATGCATGTCAGACATGTGCACTAGCCATCCCATCAAATGATGGCAGCATACTGGTGATTAGTTCAAACATCTCCACACAAAGCAGGGTAGGCCTTTTACCCCAGGTGGGTTCTTTACCTGGTCTACTCTACTTAAAAGTAATTGGAAACGTTTCTGTGACACAAGCCTGTTGTGGTTCAGGCTTTCGCCACTTGATGCGGCCCTCTGGCATCAGTGTGCCAACCAGTGTTGTCCAGTTAGGTGATACTTCCATGTGGTGTGTCTTTGTTTTGCAGTGCTTCTTCCTTGTATGTTAATTTTTGTGATGACTGCAACAAAGGGACAGCATGCTTCTGTGAAATTCCGTTTTCTGCTGAGGAAAATGGCTGCCCAAACAGTTGTCATGCTTCAAACAGCTTACAAGGATGCTACCATGAGTAAAACACAAATTTGTGAGTCGTTTTCACATTTTAGGTATGACCACTTGTTGCTTGAGGACCAACCTTGTTCAGGCGATCGGTGACCTTCCAAATGAATGAAAACATCATGAAAATTCATGAACTGATCATGGAGGACTGTCACTGAACAGTTGATGAACTTGTTGATATGACTGGTTTGTCCTGAAACTCTTGCCAGTGAATTATGAGTGAGGAATTGCAAATGAAAAGAGTCGAAGCAAAATTTGTGCCTCGCTTGTTCACAGATCAAAAGCAGTTACAACTGAATGCGTGTTGTGAACTGAAAGAACAGTTGGAAGTTGATCAAGACCTTTTTCCAAGGTCATCACTGGTGACAAAAGCTGGAGCTACAGAATTTGCAGATGTGGAAAAGGGGGAGAAAAAATGATGGAGGTGTTAAAAGGCATCACTTCGCAGAAGTTTCAGCACTGCTTCTAACAGTAAAAAACGCATCTAGACCAATGCATTGCTTTAAATGGAGAATAGTTTGAAGGAGATAAAACTGTAAATATGTAAAACTAAGTGAATAAAATAATATTGGAAAATTCCAGTTTATTTTGGGGACCCCCTCGTGTGTGAAGAAATCAAAGCAGTGTAGGTTATTTGGCCATCAAACACGAAACAAATCATCCCAGAAGTCAAGCCACAGTGCATTTATAAATGCTTCAACTAAAACTTCTTCGAAGTCCTTAGGTCAAGATGCCTTTTCACTAGTTGAAGTAATGAATAAACCAAAAGTTTCGTCAGCTGCAAATGAGAAGGCCAGTTACAAAACTTTGAAAGAGAAAGTATGCAAGGTGCTCCATAAACTGAAGGGAGCCAACCCAAGACAAGCTGAATATGCTTGCAAGCACAATCTTCGAGATTGGTGTGGAGTCTTTGGTGCAAAGGAAGATGGTATGAAGAAACTAGCTGCTACGCCCAGCGAAAGTAGGTGGGCAAGAAAGATGAAACAGTTAAAAAGAGAGAAGGTTTTACAGAAGCAGTGGAAACAGGCTAGACCAGAGAAGGAAAATTTGTTAGTCCTGTATGAACATCAGAAGAAGAAGTCTTGTAACATGCACAGAAATATCAGACATACTGAAGGAAGAAAGGAGTGTAAGCAGATGAGAGAGCAGCTCCTCAGGAACCCTTATGAGGTTACTAGGTAGCTGTTTGCTGAAGCTAAAAGTGGCAGGCTAAAATGAAATGGATATGCATGTACAGGAGACCTACAGTGACCCAAAGTCAGATCAGCCATACCCACTCATAAAAGGTTTGAAACGTTTAACGAAATCAGGAATCAAATTTCAGCAGGAAAAGAGCAAACAACTTCAGGAAGAAGGCAAGAACAAAGAGTGCACTATGAGGTGATGGAGTACCATACAACACATACAAATATTGTACTCAATTGTGCTATATAAGATTTATCTACTACATAGAGAGTTGTGGCATAAAGGCAAACTTAACAAAGGAAGCTGAAATAGAACTGATTGGCCAGTTCAGACCAATTTCGATCTTGAATGTAGTTGGTGAGATCTACATTGGTTCCTGAGAGAACAGCTACACACCTACAAGATAATGGCTATGTGACTGAAAGTGTTCAGAAAGTTGGAATCCCCAGGGTATGTGGAACATACATCTTCAATCTGGGATGCGATATAAGATGCAAAAACTTGAACATTGTATGGCTGGATCTCGCTAACGCTTATGGTTCTGTACCTCAAAAATTGTTGATGGAAGCAATGAACTTCTTTTATGTACTGGAAAAGATTAAGGTTCTGATGAGGGATTACTATAACAACTTCAAAATGTGACTCCTGACAAAATTTCACAATGGACTGACAATGTCTAGAAATTGGAATTGCTATAGGTTGTACTATATCAGTCATCTAGTTTGTGCTTATTATAGAGATACTACTTAGACCAGGAGACTGCTCAGAAGAAAAGGCTAAAGTGAAATCACTCAAGAAGGCATTCATTGTCAACATAACAATGGTAATAAGATACCAAAAGATAATGCAAATAGTTCTGGATAAATTAATCACTTGATCAAGAATGTGAATTAAGGCAAATAAGTCATGCAGTCTGACTTTTGTCAAAGGTTGACAGAAACAAGTGAAATAGCAGGAGAAACCATGGCAACAAACCTGTAAAAAGCTTAGGATGTCTGATAAGAGGAGCTAACTCGTCAGATAAGAGTAGCAGTGTTGAGATCATGGCACAAACTGACAATGAGTCGAAAGCCATAGACAGGTCAAAGCTGCCAGGCAAGTACAAGATCTGGTGCTTGCAGTTTGGCCTATATCCCCATATTTCTTGACGCCTGCTCATATATGAAGTAGCCCTATTGAAAGTAAAAACCATTGAGCAGAAGTGCAGTGTTTACATCAGGAGATGGCTTGATCTACTTCGAACAATTAACAGTTGAGCATTATATTTGAAAAAAAGGATCTCTTCACTTACTTATAACATCAATTGTTGAGATCTATAAAGCTGGAAAGGTGTGAACAGTCATGATGCTGAGGGAGTCTGTGACAGAAATACGGAGCAATCTGCCAGATATCAAAACTCCATAAAATGGCATGCAGAGAAAGAAACTGGTGACATCATAACATCAAGATACAGTGGGAGCAATTCAAAGTGACTGGAGGGGGATTGGTTGCAATCCATTTGAACCATTTTCAATGATGGCCCAGAGGGAGCATAGAGCTGCCATCTGTGGCTGTGTTAAAGCCAGAGAAGCAGAGAAAAGGGAACTGCATTTGATTCAATACCTTCATGAAGGTCAGATGACAAAGTGGGAACAAAAGTTTATTGAAAGGAAGGTAAGTTAGGATGAGATCTGGTGGTGGAACACATCACGGTTAAGTTTCCTTCTTTAAGCCACCTGTGATGTACTGCCATCCCCACACAATCTGCTGAGACAGAAAATAGTGAATGGCAACAAATGTAGATGCAAAAAGTTAGCAGCTAAAGTATATTCTAATCTAACTGCTCAATGATATTTGAAAAGTAAACATGGAGACACATTGAGGTTCTCAGAATTCTCTGTAGTGCCACCAAGAAGCAGTTGAAAGCAATCAATAGTGAAAAGAAACTGTAGAAGGATGGCAGCAAACAATTTATATCGTCTGTCTGTCAAGGTCAAGGTGGTTACCCAAAACAGAAGAAAGTGTGAATAATGATAACTGGAACGGAGTTTGGAAGATAGCAGATCTTGTAGGATCTTTCCAATACCAACAAGGAAGAAGCCAGATATGGCAATATGGTGTGAGAAACGTAAGATAAAACAGCTTGTTGAATTAACTGCTCAACATGAAGACAATTTGGCTGCAACCCAGGTTAGGAAAACAAACATTATGAGATGCAACTAAAAGACTATAGATGCTGATTGGTGTGCAGTAGATTTTCCTGTAGGAGTTTGATGTCGGGTTCTTTTACTGGGACCAGATGGAGATGGTGGCTGCTATCAATTGATGTCCAACACTGACAAGCAAACACCATCTTGAAGAAGATCCAGGCAAAAGTTGAGAGGGCCAGCCATTGGATATGGCTGAAAAGGAATAATGAAACCTGGAGATGTGGTGATTCTGAAATGGACTTGTGGTCAAATACTAATCAGTTGAAACAGTAAATAGGGCCTCACATCACTGAGGGGGTCCAGTGTGCAATAAAGCTGTTGAAAGGAAAGCCTTCAAATGGTGAGCATTCTCTCCTGATGACCCCTGAAACCTACTGGCATCTGATATGCAGAGTTTTTGACTGACTGCACTTGCACTAGCAAGCTGTTTTCAAGTCACTCTCACTCTCTATATGTATATATTTATATATTTATATGCAGTTAAGTCTATGTCCAGTCATAGAGTGACCAATGGTTTTCCATCCATAAAGTGCTCGACTTTTATGGATGACTCATCAAACTCTAATGAAAGGCATATGTTCTTCACCATTAGGGTCTGACGAGTCCCCATAAAGCTAAGCATTTTATGGCATTTTATGGATGCAAAACCATTGGTCACTATGACCAGACATATACTTAACTGCATATAAATACATTACTGCTCTGTACTTTAGAGCAGCACTTCTTAAACTTTTTTCATTCATGACACCATTTTTCATCACGAGGTTTTTCGCAACCCCAGGTATTAAATATGAAATAAAACATACAAATAAATACATAAATCATTTATATTTTTGCTGAACAATATACATATAAGAAAAGTAGTTATATTATTTGTCAAAATAAAAGTAGTTTTAGGATTTGTGCATTTGTGAAATAACATATATGCTGAAATTCAAGTGTTTGAATTTAATTTTTGTGACCCCATTTGCGGTCATGACCCATAGTTTAAGAAGCGCTGCTTTAGAGTGTACTTCTTTTTCAGATATATGATGCACTAACAATATAAATATATATAAAGTTAGCATAAGGCATGAGGATGCAGAAAAAGCATCAACCTGTTTAGAAATAGGAGCTAAATTCCTAATTGAACTGCTGGAAGGCACCAAATAACAGAAAAACAATAGGCGAGGAAACGGATAAAGAATTAAGACATTAAAAAAGCAAACCTTTAAAAGAATATGCCATTCAGAGACTCATATACCATGGTTTCAGATTCTGGCCTGAGGGCCTCAGCCTTCATCAGTATGAGTAACTGATAAAAAGTCCATCGCATTATAAATCTGTCAGTATTATGGCTTGTTTTGTGCCAAGCCGGTCCACATGCTGCAAAATATATATATATATAAGTAAAAACATTCGAATATTTACACTCAAAATAAGATGTTGTTATTGTTAATATCATCTGCGGTGAATACTTTTAATTGATAATATTATTAACAGCAGTAACATGGGCAGTTCAACAGGTCTAATAGCATTATACAGCTATAAAATTTAAAGTTAGCACAGGGCATGAGGAAGTGGAAAAAGCACCATATTTCAAGTGTAAATATGCAAATGTTTTTGCTTATACATATATATATATATATATATATATATATATACACACATACATATATATATTTTTTATTATATGTATTTATTTTCTCCTAGTTAATAAATAACTCGGACAAAATAAATTGGTTAATAGATATCAGGGTAGCAAAGATCACAAAATGACTGTGGTGTAACTCCTGTTTATGAGGTAGAAACTCCTTGTTATTTTGGGTACTTTAGATTGACCGTTGACTGGACACTATTCAATTTTTTTTCTCCGTGTTTTTCTCCTTGTCTCCGTATTCTTTCTGTTGAAGAGCTTAGCTCGAAACGTCAAAGACTTTCCGTATTCCCGAGCATCATACTAATACATCCTTTTGTTATTTACACCACCTGTCCTCGTCTGTTGTTGTTTTTTTGTATATCCTCCCCCATATATATATATATATATATATATATATATATATATATAATTGAAAAAATTCTTTATAGGTATAAAAATACCATAAACAAGTATAAGAAATGGAGAAAATATATTAAATCAAAATTGAATTTAATACATACGCATGTTTCAAAAGACAATACAAATGTCTAAGGAAAAATTATTATAATAATAATTATAATTAAAGTTATGCATTGTCATTCTCATCAGTGTGAAGAATTTTAGGAAGAACATCGAAAAGGAAAACAGATGAGGTAATGTGTATATATGTATGTATGTGTGTATATTTATATATACATATGTATATGTGTGTGTGTATATATATATATATATATATATATATATATATATATATATATATTCCATTCCCTCACATATTCTTGTCCAGTCTCCAAATGATGATTATGCATTGCTAAGCTAAGTCTCGTTTTGATCCTTCATTCACTCATTCACCATTAACACTTTAAATGTATTGTTTACTATTTAAATGTACTGTTTACTAACAGCTAATTTTCTTAGAAGCTAACTAATTAAATTAGGATAATTACTCGTCTCTTGACCTGTTTAATTTCATATTCCTCGTTTCTTTAGTTTAATTTCTCTTCTGCCATGAACACTATGAATGTATACTGTACTAAACACCCCTGCTACTTACGTTAGATCCTTGTACCATTTCCCCAAATTAAACTCGTTTGTTCATAGTGCGCCAACCCTGTCCCACCCCCACTACCAATACCGGATATCTCGATCTTTACCCTGATCTTTATCTCTGTCTTCTCACCATCTACACCGGATATCTCTCCTCCCACCATCATTACCTGATGTCTCTTCTCTCTACTGCTCCTCCTCACTGGGCTGTTCTCTATATATTACCTGCACTCTCTCTCTCTCTCTCTCCTGGGACATATGCAACTAACTCAGTTGCCCTTCATTTCGTTCCATTCTGTCTAGCGATTCCTCACCACCATTACCAGATGTCCCTTCTCTCAATCTCCCTTCCTCACTAGTGCTGTTCTCTATACTACCTGCACCGCCACTCTCTCCCCGAAAAACGCAACTAGGTTAGCTGCCCACCTACTGAACCGATTATCCTTTGTTTCATTTTGTCCTGTCTAGAAATATTCCAACAGCTACCCAGTAATTTTCCATGCACATATCAATTGAAGGAGACAGCTAATGGGCTGTACGTATGTGCTTGTTCGCCTGTGTCTGTGTACGTGTGTGCTTGTGTGTATGTATGGATGAACTTGCTTCCTCTCTCTCTGTTTGAAATCCCCCGCTTTTTACGATGACCATAATGCTTATACTCACAATGGATGAACTTGCTTCCTCTCTCTGTCTGAAATCACCCACTCCCTTACGATGACCATAATGCATATACTCACAATGCCGCTAACACCTAAAACACCTAATTCTACCTCTAGTAGGGGCTACGATCTTAATCCTAACACACTTGAATGTTTGAATGATGTCAAGTCGGAAGTGAGAACAGATGAAGCATGCCTAAAAAACGAACACGACAACCTCCCTCTTCTTTCCAGGCACTGAATAACATCTCTCCTCCCCAAGCCTCACCCCACATTCTTTTCCCAGTTTTCAGAGTTGGCACAGTCAATGTAGGCACACTGAAAGGTAGGTCTAGCGAGATTGTAGAGATGCCTGAAAGGAGACGTGTCGATGTATGCTGCATACAAGAGGTAAGGTGGAGAGGAGCTTCAGCTAGGGTCCTCACAGAAAAGGCACAGAGGTACAAAATCTTCTGGCAATGTAATACGGATGAAGTGGGGGTAGTGTAGGCATACTCCTTGTGGAGAAATGGGTGGATAAGGTCATAGAAGTAGTCAGGGTGTGCGATAGAGTGCTTAAGCTTAGGCTAGTCCAGCAGAACAGCAAAGCTACAATTATCTTTGCCTACACCCCACAAGCGGGCCTACCAAATGATCAGGGACCATTTTTATGATACCCTTCTATAGGCTACCTCAAAGATGAGTGGCAATGACCTCATCTTTGTGGCTGGAGATTTTAATGGGTATGTTGGGCGGAAATCCAGTATCTTCACTGATGTACACGGGGACCATGGTATTGGTTCCAGAAATGAAGAGGGAACTAGGTTACTGGAGTTCTGTGATGCATGTAACCTTTTAATCTGCAACACTAATTTCAGGAAACCAGACAGCTACCTGATAACCTATGAATCAGGTGATCTGCTAGCCAGGTTGATTTCATCCTCACCAGACAGCGGGATGCAGGGCTGCTCTTAAATACATAGACCCTCTTTGGTGAAGAATGTACCCCCCAGCATAGGCTAGTCATTAGTGACTTTAGGCTTGAGGCCAGAAGGATACCAAGAAGCAGACCAATCCAAAAAAGAAGGATTTGGAAGCTAAAGAACCTTTCACATGGTCAGAGATTTAGGGACATCCTCATCAAGAAATTTAATGAGAGGAAGGAGGAGCTACAGACATCGGACATAGAAGGTAGATGGAAATTCCAACAGGACAGCTTGCTGAGTGCCACAGACCAAGTCTGTGGATGGTGCAAAGTCCCTTCCACGTGGTTGAGGAATAGTACGGTAGACAAAGCCATTAGAGGAAAGAAACAGGCCTGGAAGGGTGGGGGTAGCAGGGAACTGTACCAGGTAGCCAAAAGGGAGGCTGGGCGGCAGGTATACATAGCTTAGAGCGAAGCAGAAAAGAAGAAGTTTGCCATTGTCCAGCGACGTGAGGACTAAAGAACTGAGGTATTTTGGATTGCAAGACAGTGTGTGAGAGAAAATTGTGATGTCACAGGAGAGAAATGTGTCCACATGGATGATAGTGCACTTGCTTTTAATGATTTGGAAAAGAAAGAGACTTGGAGAAGCCATTATTAAAGATTGCTGAACGTGGAGAATGAATAGGAGGAGGAAAGCCTGCCAAATGTTGACCCAGTAGAGGGACCAGCTATCCTAATAGACAGCTCCCTTGTAGATAAAGCAGTTAAGGGTATGAAGCCAGGAAAACCCCCTGGCCCATCAGAAATCACTGCTGAGATGCTTAAAATATCTGGTGGTGTGGGCTATGGCCTGGTCACTAATATTGTAAAGCAGGTAATTCATGATGGAGTTATACGCAATGACTGGCGTAGCAGCACCAGAGTCAACTGCTACAAGGGTAAAGGTGATGCTCTAGATAGAAATAACTACAGGGGTATCAAACTGCTGGATCAGATGATGAAGGTCATGGCCCATCTCATTAGGGAGTCTGCTTAGATGAGATGCAGTTCAGTTTTGTGTCGGGTAGAAGCACCACTGATGCCATATTCCTGGTTCAACAACTGCAGGAGAAATACCTAGCTAAAGATAAACCCCTATACCTAGCTTTTGTGGACTTGGAGAAAGCCTTTGACAGGGTCCCCTGATCCCTTTTCTGGTGGGCGATGCGGAAACTGGGGATTAACAAATGGTTAAGGGCTGTACAGGCCCTATACAGAGAGGCCGTTAGTAAGGTTAGGATTGGCAATGAGTATAGTGATGAATTCGAGGTAGAAGTAGGGGTCCACCAATGTTCAGCCTTCAGTTCCCTTTTATTCATCATAGTCTTCCAGGCAATAACAGAGGAATTCAAGATGGGTTGCCCCTGGGAGCTCCTCTGTGCTGATGACATGGCCCTCATAGCAGAATCACTACCAGAACTAGAAAAGAAATTTCGGGTGTGGAAGTAAGGTTTAGAATCAAAAGGCCTTAGAGTCAATGTAGCAAAGACCAAAGTTCTAGTAAGTAGGAAGGCAAACACATCACATACCCACTCAGGAAGATGACTTTGCTCAATCTGTAGAAAAGGTGTAGGTAGAAACTCCATAAGCTGTACCCGGTGTAAGCTATGGACACATAAGAGGTGCAGCAATATCAAAGGAAGGCTAACTGGGAAGATAGTTTTTGTATGTGGCAGATGCTCAGAAGCAATAAACACTGAAAATGTGCAGAAAACAACCTTTACCACATACCAGGGAGAAAATCTAGAATTAGATTAGTAGCAGTGGAGGGTGCGCTGAAAGTGTAGCTGCTAGAATAAGAATAGCCTGGGCAAAGTTCAGAGAGCTCTTACCTCTGCTGGTGACAAAGGGCCTCTTGCTCAGAGTAAAAGATAGACTGTATGACACATGTGTATGAACAGCCATGCTACATGGCAGTGAAACATGGGCTGTGACTGCTGAGGAATGCGTAAGCTCGCAAGAAACGAAGCCAATATGCTCCAATGGATGTGTAATGTTAGTGTGCATTCTCGACAGAGTGTAAGTACCTTGAGAGAAAAGTTGGACCTAAGAAGCATCAGTTGTGGTGTGCAAGAGAGACGATTGCACTGGTATGGACATGTGGCAAGAACGGATAAGGATAGCTGTGTGAAAAAGTGCCACATTCTAGCGGTTGAGAGAACCTGTGGAAGAGGTAGACCCAGGAAGACCTCGTATGAGGTGGTGAAGCACGACCTTTGTACATTAGGCCTCACTGAGGCAATGACTAGTGACCGGAACTTTGGAAATATGCAGTGCATGAGAAGACTTGGCAAGCCAAGTGAGACCATAATCCGTGGCCTCTGCCAGGAGTGCAGCCAGCTCACTTATTTGTATCTTTACTTCATTGCACACTAAACTCTGCTTGCGAATACCTGTTGAGGGAAGTGAAATCGAAATCGAACCAAATTCGACGACTAGCACCCATGTCAACCTCTCCTTCATTGGATACCAAACTCTGCTTGTGAAGACCTGTTAGGGCAAGTGAAATCGAAATTGTAATTGAACCATATTCGATGACTGGCACATGTGCCAGTGGAGCAGTAACAGCACCGTCCAAGCGTGATCATTGCCAGAGAAGCTGTTTGGCTTTTGTGCCAGTGAAAAGTGAAAAGAAAGCCAAGTCCTTTCTACCTATGCCTTTTCTACAGATCGAGCAGGCCCATCTACCTGAAGGGGTTTGTGTTTTGTCTACCTTCCTACTTATTAGGACTTTGGTTTTAGCTAGGTTGACTCTAAAGCCTTTTGATTCTAGTCCTTGCTTCCACACCTGAAACTTCTCTAGTTCTGATAGTGACTCAGCAATTAAGGCAAGGTCATCAGCATAGAGGAGCTCCCAGGAGCATCCTGTCTTGAATTTCTGTGTCATTGCCTGGAGGACTATGATAAATAGGAGGGGGCTGAGGACTGAACCTTGGTGGACCCCTACCTCTACCCGGAATTCTTTACTGTACTTGTTGCCAACCCTCACCTTACTGACAGCGTCTCTGTACATGGCTCGCACAGCTCTCACTAACCATTCATCTATGCCTAGTTTCCTCATTGACCAGCAGATAAGGGATCAGGGGACCCTGTCAAAGGCTTTCTCCATGTCAACGAAAGCCAGGTACAGAGGTTTATCTTTGGCTAGGTATTTCTCTTGCAGCTGTCTTACCAGAAATATAGCATCAGTGGTGCTTTTCCCTGGCACGAACCCAAACTGCATCTCATCTAAACTGACTCTCTCCCTAATTAGTTGGGCTATGACCCTCTCCGTGACTTTCACTACCTGATCCAACAACTTCATACCTTTGTAATTATTTGTATCTAAAGTGTCACCTTTACCTCTGTAGCAGTTGACTATGGTGCTGCTACATCAGTCATTGGGTATGACTCCTTCATGTATCACCTGGTTAATGATACGGGTGACTAGCCTTTTGTTTAATAGCCCTGTCAACAACATTGTTCCACCATCACATTATTTTGGGTCGAGAGGGGACTCTGCACCATCCACAGATCTGGTTAGTAGCCTTCAGCAGGTTGTCCTGTAGAGACTCCCAGTTGTCTTCTACATCATGTGAAGCTATATCCCCTTCTATTTCGTCAAAGGCTTCGAGTAATATGTCTCTAAATCTCTGTCCATTCGTGGGATCTTTAAGCTTCCAGACCCTTCTCCATACTAGTCGTCTTCTGGGCAACCACTTAGCCCTGATCCTGAAGTCACTAACTACTAGTCTATGTTGTGGGGTACATTCTTTGCCTGGGAAGGTTTTGGCATTTATAAGCAGCCCTCTTTCCCTTTTTCTGGCAAGGATGTAATCAATTTGGCTAGTGTGTCTGCCAGAACGGTAGGTGACTAGGTGACTGGCAAATTTCCTGAAGTTAGTGTTGCAAACCATGAGGTCATTTAATCACAGAAAATGATAGCCCTGAAACATCCAGAACTAATAATATACCTATAACAATGGACCTGCACACCAACAGCATGATGAATCCACAACCAGTTATAACTGGAATGACAGGACAACCATTACACAACCCCCTGGTCACCAACAATGGCAGGGAGAAATTTAATGGATAATCTTTGCATGACTCGTAACATCGTCTATAAATGCACTAAGCACATGTGGGGAGGCCCTTATGCGTACGTTGGTGCCACGGCTGATTCTTTCAAGAATCGATATAGGAATCATGTTTCTAGTTTTAAAAAACTGAACGAGACACATAACATCACTGGCAGATTTTCTATGGTAACTGAAAACTGAAAGAATTAAATATGAGATTTCATAGTCAATTATAAAATATGCAAAACTCTACAATACACATTCTAGGACCTGTGGATTGTGCTCTGAAGAATCTCTATCAATCTTGCTTACTAGGGAAAAGGTTATTAATAAATTAATTGAATGGATTACATGCCATGAAAGCCACCTTCAAATATCAACATCCTGTATACACAGCTCTAAACTGCCATAATCCACATTGAACAGTGAATACCATGCTATCATTCCATACATTGCTATGTGCCAATGGACAGGTGTGTGGGCTTTTGCCCATGTACTGTTTATTCTCCTGTGCCTGCATGTATATCTGAGTAGTCTTGTGAGTATGTGCATGTATGTTCTGAGTCGACGTGTTTCTATATGCATATATATACAAATGTATATATGTACTGAGTGGAAGTTTGTGGTGTGTACATGTGTATATCTCTGTATGAATGTGTGTGTAAATAATTGTGTGAGTGCATAAGTGCACTTGCCTGCAGACATGTGAGACTGTGGGGGTCACTATACATTTGGATTTGTATGCCCTGTGGTGTGGGTGTGATGGGGCGCATGGGTGTGAGGGTGTGTCTGTGTGTGCATGTGCTCAATGGTGGCAGTGTTGATGTGATCTCTATATGTGTCTGGGTGAGTGAATATTTGTGCCCTGAAGGATGCATCCATGTGTATAGGTGTGTTTCTGTATGTGTGTGTGTGATTGACTGACATACATACATGTGGTGTGTGCCCACGAGTATAATTAGTAATGTCTACATCTGTGTGTCTTTGCATTGATTTAAACATAAGATTATGCGTGTCTGTCTAACTGTTAAAATCTCTTAATACAGCGAAACTCAAATTTAAATCTCCCTGCATAAAACCTTATTATCCCACCTGAGGAGCCTTCTATGCACTGTGTGCAGCATCTGGTGTTATTGCATTGTTCTACACCCACAAGGGAGCCGTGCATTGGAAGATGAAACAATTGTTGTGGTAATATAAATTTTTTTGTTGATACATTTTGTCTTCTCTTTTTATTTTTAATATATACCTAACGTCCATACTGGAATTCCTGGAATTATTACAACGATGCTTGCGAAGTATTGCTGATGATGCCTGGTAGCCATAATTAGTGAACGTGGTCTGCGGACACACAACTTGCAACTTATCATGAAATAAGGTTTCAATAGTGTGTTCAACACATACTTTCTTAACCTTATATATATATATATATATATATATATATATATATATATATATATATATATATATATATATATATATACAATTTTAGCATGGAAGGTGTTTATAAGCCATTTAAAAACAAAAACTGTTAGATTCACATTTAAATTCAGTTTGTCAAAATACTTTCGTTGCTTTGAAATCATGACCTGTTCACTGACAAAATTCCATGCTGCATCTCTGTTTTTTTAAATGGCTTATAAACACCTTCCATGCTGCAATTGTTTTTGTTTCAACACATGATCTCAGATCAGGTCACTTGCTATGCAAGTACATCTCCGTAATATATATATATATATATATATTAAATATATACTTTTATAAAACAAATTTTACAAAATATATAGTATCTGTTAACAGTATCTTCAATGCATTGATTTTGAGCTCTATCCTTTAAGAGACATGTATACATATATATATATATATATATATATATATATATATACATATATATATATATCATCATCATCATCATCATTATCATCCTTTAACGTCCATTGTCCATGCTGACATGGGTTGGTTGGTAAATTGAGGGACTGCAGCAGACTCCAGTTTGATTTGGCATAGTTTCTATGGTTGGATGCTCTTCCTAACACCAACCACTCCGAGAGTGTAATGGGTGTTTTTATGTACCACCAGCATGGGTACCAATTGTGTGACACCAGTATCTGCTACGGCTACAATTTCACTTGGCTTGATGGATCTTCTTCTCAAGCATGGCATTTTACCAAAGGTCTCGGTCATTTGTCACATTGCTCTGTAATATATAATAAATGCTCATGCAGAGAAAAATCAATATGCCCATTGATGAACCTCTGTATGAGTATAAACCTTGTATATAGATGTACCGTGTACACAAGTAGAGGGCTGTATGTTTACATTAGGCAAACGGCTGATTCATTCAATGATCATTATCACAACCATGTTGCCAGCTTCAAGAGAATCAATAAGAGACATTCAACATCTTTGGCTGATTTTGTGTGGTGACTGAAGGAAGATAAAATTAAGTATAACATAACTTGGTCCATAGTAAGGCACACAAAACTGTATAATATCATTTCCACGAGATGCCGACTCTGCTGTGAGGAAGCCCTTTCTATTGTGGACCAAGGAGAAAATCATTAGTAGAATTTCTGAAAGCCTCTCAAGCTGCTTACATGCATATAAATGCACTTTCACATAATGCAGTGGGAATAAATATGAGTAACTGTTAACATAATTTACCTTAAGGTATAGATGAATTAATTTCAGCTTTAACCTTCCCATTCTTATAAACACCAAGTAGCTATTTAACTATGTGCACCAAACTACACGTGTGCGTATGCTTACATCTTTGTGGATACTTGTATGAGCAAGTGTACATGCACCATACAATCTATGCAAGGATGTTTATACATCCATATTCATTAACAGTTACTTTAATACTTTTCTCACTGTATTGTGTGTTTATTTCTTTTTTGCATGTTATTTTATTATTGATCTTCTATATAAATGAAGCTATATCCTTTAATTTGCTGCTTTTCTTTACATGAAATGAAAATATAACATTGTGAAACTGTTATTTTAACACTTTTTATCTATTTATAACCCGAAGAGACACATGTGCATCCCACCCATGAGAAGTCGATGCTAGATGTATCGAAACAATTGTAGTTAATAAAAATTCTTGTATCGTCCATCTTCCAACTCTCATTTACCATATACATAATGAACACTGTGAAAGTGATCATGCTTTACTAGTGACCAATGGTTTTGCATCCATGAAAGCCATAGCCTCAGGGACAACTCATCAAACTCTAGTTCAAAGACAAAATTAACTCTTCGCCTGGTGTTAGTGAGGATGGGTTACTTTCCCTTGACCAGCTGTTAGGAGAGAGGAATGAGGGATCTATCCTTTAGCCTGCTAATGGATCGTAAGGACTCTTCCAGGCTTAGTCAGCAAACGGAATCCCATGCTTGCAGCAAGTAGTAGTTAAAATGGTTGCATGGTGTGAAGATTTCTTGGTAAATATTCAGTGACCGAGGTCTCAGGGAGTCTTTAAGTATCCTAGCTCACTCAGTTATGCAGAGCTTGCAGTGTCTGCTCCTGTTGATGTAAGGGCTTGACCATTCTAAGATCTTCCACTTGATATCATATGGGGGTCCCCTTATCTTTGAGGTGTCACACATGGCTTGCCAGGAATGTGATGAATCATCTTTCTGGGACCCTGAAGAAGGACTTGTGGTTGCACAGGCATCATTTGAATGCTGTACCAGCTGATCCAATGTATTTCCAGGCTTGGGTGTTCGCTGTGTTCACATTATTGGTGCATCTCTGGTTGGCTCCGGGCCTGGGGATGTTGTTATCACTGGTGTTGTTGGGGCTGCCATCAGTACTGTTATCATTATGATGTAGCTGCTATCACTGTGGTTATTATCATTGTGGTGGTCATCCCTGACTGCCGGGTTGGTACTATTGCCGCCGGTGGTGATATGGGTACTGCTGGTGATGTGGGTGCCATTGATGGTAAGGTTGAATGTGGGGGCCAGTAGCTTCATTGGTGCTGCTAGTGTTAGCATGGTCATCTTCTCCAGCTGGGGTCGTTGGCATCAGTGCTGGTGTATCTGCTGCTGTTGCTGCCTCCAATACCATTGATGCTATTGGATGATCCACCGTTGTTATTACTGTGGTTGCTAGGCCTTGGTGTCACCACAGCTTTATAGATGACTCCCTTGGCCTCCCATCATCATCATCATTGTTTAACGTTCACCTTCTGTGCTGGCAAGGTGTTAGACAGTTTGGCAGGAGCTGGCCAGGAAGGAGCATGTACCAGATTTCTGCATCTGTTTTGGAAGTGGTTTTTATGGCTCGATGCCCTTCCTAACACCAATCACCCAGCAGAGTGGATTGAATGCTTTTTATGTGGCACAAGCATAGGTGAGGTCAGTTTTGGCAAAGTTTTCACAGCTAGATGTAAGCTGCAAGACAAAAATCCTTTGAGAGGAGAGGGAGCATTGGAGGACGTGATCTTGTGTCAGATGATGAAAAGTTATAGTGAGACAGAGAGACAAAAACAGGTGTCAGGCTGTAGAGGAGGTAGTTACTCAGCCACAGAAAGAGAGAGAGAGAGAAAGTTATCAGGATTGAGGGCAGAAATAGGTGTGCCGCTGTAAAGGAGATACATGGTTGCTCAGCCTGAGGGAAGAGCAGGAGAGAGGGAGTGGGAGACAACAAGAGTGCAAGAGAGAGCAGGAGAGAGATTGTGACAGAGTGCTGGGCATACTCACAAGGGACATGGATCAGAATATAAATGGGATGATTGAGTAAAAGAAGAGAGAGATAGATGGTAGCAGGTAATATAAGTGGCAGGACATTGCCAAGGATGCATGAATAGAGAGCAGGGGAGGGGAATGCAATGAGTGGTGAAAACCTGAGCATATAGAACGAGTAGGGGTGGGCTACCAGATAGCAATAACATAGTAAACAGGGCCATGAGGACAGGATAGGGGAGTGAGAGGTAAGCATAGTACATGAAAGAAATGTGAGGAAGAGAAGAGATGTAGTTTGGTTTGTTGGGATAGGGTGTGTGAAAATGTTCTTGTTATGTGCGACTTCACTTTTCCTTATCCATTATTATTTTGTCTGGTCTGTTATTCTCTAGCTTCCTGTCCTTTTGAATAGCAAAATCCCATAAAATTTTGCATTTCTTTGACTCTAGAACTCTATTGACCCAATAGTCATACCATGTACCTCCAGCTTGAAATCCCTACTTCTGACAAAGCTTCCAGTGTAAAACTTTCACAACTTGGTCATACCTTCATTTCTTATATTTTCCTTGGTCCAGTGTGGGACAGTCTGCAACAATGTGCCACTGTCTCATTCCTGATTCCATAGGGTCTACATTTTTCAGACACATTCTCCCCATATGCATATTTTCTCTGACCATGCAGAGATTTCTCTTCAGTCTGTTCAACATGCTCTCTTTGAATTTCATTCTTGTCTTTTTCTCCTATTCCACACTTAATCGCCTGTTCTTTATTCACTGTCTTTAGTAATTTCTCAGTGCTTTTCTGTAAATATTATAGTAGGCTTTTTCTTTCCATCTATACACACTCTTCTATAACAATTAAGCCTCTTCCACCCTGGTCTCTCTTCAAGTACAACCACTTATTATCAGCTTTCAGATGGTGAGCTTCATACATAGTCAACAGCTTTCTAGTTTTTCTGTCAAGTTACTCTATGTTGTTTTTGGTCCAGTCTACAATTCCAATTCCATATCTAATTACTGGTACTGCTCTTGCATTTATTGCTTCAATGATGTTTTTTGAATTCAACTTTGACTAATATTTTTCTCACTCTCCTTGTATACTTACTTCTGATAATTTGTTTTATCACTTCATGTTTTATTTCATCTACCTCCAGTATCCCCAAATACTTATACCACTGTCCTTTCTCAAACACTTTCATTGTTTGCCCATTTGGCATTTCAATTCCCTGACTTTCTTCAATTCTTCCTTATTTTGTTTTCAATGTAGCGCACTTTTCAATCCCAAGTTCCATACCTACATCATTTGAGAAAATGCAAACAGTATATACAAAATTTCAAGCTGCTTATCATTTTTCACCTAAAGCTTTATATCAGTGGTTCTCAAACTTTTTTCCTCTGGGGTCCATTTTTCATACCCCAAAAAATCTGGGGCTCACTAGAATGAGGACCCTCTTATAAGCACTACTGATTTTAATATAAGTAGTCAGTTTTATGTTGCCTTGGAAAGATTAATGTAGTGAAAGATGGACAAATCTGGCCTGCTGCATACATCCTTCTGTCCCTAAAGAGTTAAATTTTGTCTGTGGTATAGAAATTTTGAATTTTTCCAACAGTCTGCATGCAGCCCAGATTTGAAACAAATTTAATCCCTCTCTGGTGTAGTTCAGCATACCCATTTATACCAATTTATCAGGACTCTTATCTAGTGATTCTTGTGATTATAACCTTTTTGGAGGTGCTGAACCCTAATCATACCCACTGATCACTAACCCAATTCACTAACTATTTATTGAACCCCTTACATCACAACTTATACCAAAATGAATACATAAATTTATGTCAGAGGCCTTCTGCCAAACCCCTTCATTTGGCTCACTGAACCCCTGAGGTTTGACTGAGTACAGGTTAATGCCCTAATGCATCCACTTAACAGTTATTGACAATACAAAAAAATGCTAGGATAGGATATTTGTTTTACTTATTCTCACCCCAAAAGACCAGATAAAATTCAGAATACAACAAAATAATTATTAATGAAATAAATTGGAAAATAAGAATTATGTTCAATGACTACAGTGTTCTTGGTGTCTTCAAATCAACTTGCCTAGATCCACCTTCATATCTTGGTACAGCTTAAGTCATAAATCCCATCTCTTCTCAAGTTGTACATTTTTTCTCTGTGAGGACATCATTTGCTGCAAAAAATCCAGCTTCAACCAAACATGTTGTAGTAAACCATAAAAGAAAGGGCACCACCTCTTTGAAGAGGATGTGAAATGAGGATTTCACTTCCACACATGCCATCAATCTTCCTTTATGGAGTCTCCCCATCAAAAGATTATTTTCTTAGTTTGACTAAATCTGTGTGCAATGATAAGATTGATGCCTTCCTCCCTTAAAATATCAAAATGAGCAACATCAAAAATCCACTTTCAAGGTTTTATTTCAATGACATCCTTGAACCATTGATTGATATCTGCTCTTAAGCCTTCCAAATGATTTGTACAGCTTGCAATGACATCAGAGGAAGGAGAGGCTTTTGCTAAGTTGCCAAAGAACATGAGCTCACTGTTCTGAAGGTGCAGCTGCCAAAGGCTCAATTTGATAATGAAAGTGCAAATTTTTTCCACACATTCAACAACACCCTTGCAAGGTTTTATTCAGTTAGTTGACATACAAAAACAGATCAACCAAATAGAAAATTTTAGCCTTTGTATCATCTTCATTCATGGCTGAAAACAGATCATTGGCCTTATCTTTCTGTTTCCTTGTGCGGGTTTGCAATTTCATAAGATGGATGAAGGAAAGAATCATGCTCCACATTTCATCTACACGAAGAAAGGAATTGCCTTTGGAAAGCCATCAAACTTTGGTGTGCATTAACAGCCTCTGGTGATCTTTGTTTTCGCATAGTTTTTGAAAAATTCAGTTGTGAAGGACATTGGCTTTGATGAAATTGACAGCTGAAACAGCAACCTGTAATGCCATCTCCATGTTGCCACCAAGGGATTTTGCAGCCAGATCTTCCTGATGAATGATGCAATGGATGGACAAGTTGTGAGCAACTTCTTTGAATTTTGCTATGAAACCATTGTATTTGCCAGTCATCGCACAAGTACCATCTGTCGCAATTTGAAGATTTTCCAGGGGGCTTCCCTTCTGTTGAAGATATCCATAAACAACCAAAAATATAGTTTCACTGTGCCTTTTCCATTTGTTTTCCTGTCTTGTTTTTTGTCCACCACTACATTCCTCCATGGCACAGGTTTAATTTGTGTATACAAATTTAATTTGCGGTCCATGGGAAGAGCTGTTTTAACGCTGTGTCCTGCCCAACTCTTCGAAACGCCGGTGTTAAAACGGGGGTAGCTGATGAAGGAAAATGTTCTCTATGTGGCGTGTGTGTTTTCTGTACTCTGGTTATTATTATTTTCTTGTCTACGTTTTGTTTGCAATGTCCTGTACCCAGATATGCACCTATATATACAGGTAGACGTAGGCATGCACATACCTGTACGTATATATGCATATACTCATTTATTATTTGTTTATATATATATATATATGTATATATATATATATATATAGTTAAAAAAAACAATAACAAAAAACAAAAAAACAACAAAGTGAGGACGTGATATGGATAGTATTATTGGACGCTCAGGAAAGGAAAGAGAGAGTGTATGACGTTTCGGGCGTAGCCCTTCGTCGGAAAGATGGAAAGTTCGGAGAATGGAAGAACGGAGAAAGAGGAAAATGGTACCGATGCCCACGAGGTTACATGATGATATATACACAGGGTGTGAGGGGTATTTGAGGACAGTTTTAGTATACAATAAAACAAGTATATTTCAGCATAAATAAATATGTATTTGAATAAACATTTGTAGAATTAATCATGATAATGATTTTTTTGAGCAAATTATTCTATGAAACTGCCTTTGGCTTTGATGACTACTTCAATGCGGGACTGAAACGTCTAGCATGCTGACACTATATAGTCTTTATTCATTTTGGACATCACCTGGACAATTGTGGCCTTGAGTGAAGCTATAGTATTATGAGATTGATGATTAGGCTCCCTTTCAATGGTGCTCCACATGTAGTAGTAATTGGGGTTCAAATCTGGCGAGTTTGGGGACCACATATTGGGTGTTACATAATCGTAAATATTGTCTGACAACCATTCTTGGGTGACTAGGGCTTTGTGAGAAGGTGCTGAGTCTTGTTGAAACACGTATGACATTCCATTGCATACTTCATCAATCCAGGGCTTGATGAAGTACCTCAATGTATCCAACAGCATTAATTCTAAGACCCTGTGGAAAAAAGTGGGGAGGCATCACAGTTGTTGGAAATTTTGTGCGCATCATTCTGGGTACTTCAGAAGAATCTGCACATGACCACCTGTCATTTCTTCTGTTAGACTTTTAATCCTGGTCAAAGTGTTTTTTCGTCGGAGAAAAACCAAAGCATGTTCATGAGGGTTTTTCACTTTGTTAAGTAACCATTTTGAACGGATGAGACAGTTTTCCTGTATCTTTGCAGACATGAATTGGCTTTCCTCATTACATAGGACTTGTATCGAAAGTCACGATGTACCACAGTTCGGATAGTCCACTCTGACATCCAAAGTTCTTTAGCAATGGACTTCATTGATCTTCTGTGGTTTTCATCGATAATATTTTGAACATGTATAAATTCCGTTGTCCTTTTAGAGTATGAGCATTGTGAATGTTTTTTTTTCTTTGATACAGGTGAAATATTACCATCACATGCCTCCAATTCCAACTGAACTTTGTGTAGAAATGATCTTACAACATTTAGAAAGTTGCTAATTTTTAAATCACTCTGGTTTGCGTGTATAGCAACTATGACTGCATGTCTTTTCATTTCTTGAGTTAGCATGATATCTTGAAAGGGTTACTGAAACAAAAAAAAATGATACATTAAATAATTTGAAGGTTTAATGAACTAAAAACAAAATGTCCTCAAATACCCCTCGCACCCTGTATACACACACACACACACAAATATATATATTTATACAAAATACAAGAAGGAAAATGCACACAGTTTACATAGTTTTAATATATTTTTTAATGTATAAGTGAAAGAGTATTGCTTGTCGATCAGTTTAGCTTTCAGTAATCATGACATTAAAATTATTGTAATTTCATATTTTCTTAAGAAGATTTTAGTCCATGTTGTGTGTGGAGAAGTTTGTGAATGAATGATTCAACAACTAGAAAAATCTAAGGGGAGGTAATTGGTGATTGTTATCATCAAATACAAAAAGCAACACAAATTGCTTAAAAGACTTCTAACAAATTTGAAGATTTACACAACAACCACGAAACCAACAGTTAAAAAATGTGGATGCCCAAACTGTGGAACATACCCCAACTTACTGGGGGGCTCAGAATTCCTGTTCAAACAAAGTGAGAGGCTCACAATTAAAACCAACTTCACTTGTGCTTCTGAGAATCTAATTTATGTTATAACTTGTTCAGGTTGTGGACATAACTATATAGAACAGAGAAGTATGGCACTGAGATGGAGAACCACACTACATAAGGAACAGATCCAGTACCCACAGTACAGACAGATTCCTTTGAGTGAACACATAGAGAGATGTGCAGGTAATATCCAACCATCCTCCAGTGCAAAGAAACAATTTCTGTACAAGAATGTTTAAATAAAGAAAATTTATTCATTGAAAAATACAGAACATGCCTAAATATGAATGCATTACCAACTTTGGTCTCAGTATATATTTTAATTCATGATCTCATACCCTTCACTGTACATATTTCATCTCAGTACTTTAGGTTTTGAGTTGTTGTACATATATTTATTTATCCCCTCCCCGAAAGATGAGCAATTACCTCCCCTGTCCCCAATAATAACAATCAACAATTACCACCCTTTAGATTTTTTTTACTTATTGAATCATTCATTCACAAACTTCTCCACACACAACATGGACTAAACTCTTCTTAAGAAAATCTGAAATTACAGTAATTTCAATGTCATGATTAGCAAAAGCGAAACCAGTCGACAAACATAATACTCTTTCACTTATAAAATATATTGAAAACTAAGTAAACTGTGTGCATTTTCCTTCTTTTATTTTATATATATATATATATATATACATATATATATATATATATATATATATATATATATATATATATATATATATATATTTTGCATTACAACTCACCACATGAGGATAAGCGAAATTCTCCTCCTTTTTTGTTACTGTCTTTCTTTCTGTCTGTCTGTCTCTCTCTATATATATAGGGTGCAATGGGTAAATTGATGCCATTTTATATTTTTAATTTCATACATGCTTATTGTTTGTTTTTGATTTTGTTCTCTACACAGTATAGTAAGGTCAGTTGGGTACTGTCTGAGAAAAACAGTACCATGACACAATTCACTCTGCCAGAAATTTGGAAACAATATGCTATACTGCTTGGCATTTGCACCGGAAGCTCCAATATGAACATTTTAGAGTGTCAGTCTGAGGACAATGCAATCTGAGGACATGTAACGAGAGTGATAAAAATGAAACATCCAGTGAACATCATGGTGTTTGGAGTGATCACTAGTGATGGTGATGTTATGCCTCCATTCATCTTCCCACATGGCCTCAGTCTCAACATGGAGGCCTGCATCAAGTGCCTGGAAGTGTTAGTGTTGTGCTGGGTCAAGAGGGTGGCTGCTGGAAGACCCTATGTCTGGCAACAGGACACTTCATCATGCTACACAAGCAGAAGAACCCAGTCATGGCTGTCAAACAATTTCTGTGACCACATCACCTATTTACCCAGACTGCAACCCTCTTGATTATTATGTGTGGGGTGCAGTTGAACGAGAGACCAACAAAACTCCTTGTAACACAAAAGATGAACTGAAGGTAAGGATTATGGCAGCATTCACCAACTTAAACAAGGAGACTGTCCAGAAGAGTTGTAGGAGATTCTGAAGTCATCTGCAGGCTATGGTTGAAGCCAATGGCGATTTTATTGAATAAATTTACTCTTTAGTATTTCAAAATATTTTTATGTAATTTTGGCAAATATATCTGTTAAAATGAGGTGTCAGTGTTATTTTCATTTTTGCGTAATTTAGACGACAGTTTATTCACTGTATTATTTTAATTTCCATGCTTACATGAGTTTACTGAGGTAGATTTTATATGGTTGGATACCCTTCCTGTCACCAACATTTAATTGTGTTTCCAAGCAAGGTAATATTTCCCCATATTTTCTCAGAATATTGGAAATGAAGGACACAGCTCATATGACTCATTTACAACTATTATGTGATGTCAAGACAAGGAGCCATATTTGGAGTCTACTACTCTCAAATAATATGGCTAGAATCTATAAGAAAATTAATCCTAGTACATACTACAATATTGATATTGAACCAAAACACTTAACGTCAGCAATTAAAAGAAAATGATAGAGTTGAATGTTTAGCTCTTTAGAAATCACTTTAAAAATTCTATAAACAACTTTTTAGTTGAGTCCAAGTCAAGACTTATTAACCTTACCAAAAGTGAATTATGTAGAGTTAGTAAGATTATTCTATATACCATCAATGCTAAAATCATCAAATCTACTAATCTCTCCTTCTGGCAGAATAGCCTCTCAGTGATAGATTTGTTTCATAATTTACATGACAAACACAACAGTAAATTTACTTAATTTGGCATAATTGATTTTTACTCTGCTATCACCAAAGGGCTATTAATAAAAACTTAAAATTTTGCTTGCAGATATGCTATGATAACAAATTTGGATCAGTGTTTTCAATGTTAGAATGGTATGACTGAGCAGAACAATATGAGATTTAGGTTCAATTTTGTAGAATTAGGATTGTATAGAGGTACTGTCTTATATTGACATGCAATAAAAATAGGCACCAATTAGACTTTCTTAGAAAAGACTTAATGAGTTTAAGAGCTTTGTCATGTAAATTAGGAAATGAATCTACCATTGAAGAGCTTTTTGTCTAGAGGGAGAGGTTTGTAGATTTGATATTAATAATTCTACCTAATTCTCTTTTTGTAGGATTAATAATCCTACACTTGAAGTCAGCTAAAAATTCAAGTTTGTAGCCTTTTAAAAGTGATTTGAGAAGATCTAGGAGTTAAACATTCAGCCCTATCATCTAGTTAGTACCAACAGAAACATAGTAAACTATTTAGAGATCACTATGAACCTAACTCTAGGAACCTACACCCCCTATAGAAAACCTAACAAGGTTATGTTACATTGATAAAACTGCTAATCACCTAGCTAACATCCTCAAGAATTTACCAATAAACATTAGCAAAAGAATATATATATATATATTCAGGGTGTCCAAAAAAGATGTACTCACTCTTTGACTTCCCAGTACTCATGCATTTTGTGTTCAAGTAGATGTTTATTGATATACATAGAATCCTAAAAAGTTAAATCAAATTCAGGAAAATAAATTGTTGTAGAAACAATTATTTATTGTCATTTAGAATTATTTAATGTTCACTCTCATTCCTGCGTGTTCACAAATGTTCAAACTGCCTTCCTTCATTTTCCAAACAAAGCTGATAACGTCCAACAATGGATTCGACAACATTGCCAAACATTTCGTTTGGAATTGCAAGACATTCTACTCGAATTTCATTTTTCAAATCACCAATTGTCACTGGTTTTGCAGCGTAAACCTTATCTTTGAGATGTCCCCATAAAAAAAAAAATCCATTGGCGTGAGGTCTGGGGAACGTGCAGGAAATTCAATGCTACCTCTCCTCCCAATCCATTTGTTTAGATTTGTTGCATCGAGGTAAGCCCATACATCACAAAAAACAATACATTAGTAATCGTTTGTCAAAGAGTGAGTACATCTTTTTGGGACACCCTGTATATCACCCAATAAGTAATCCCAATTTCTAGGAAAACTAGAAAAAGAAACACTACATGGTATAACCCCACTTCCAGTTTAAACGTTAGAACCAATATTGCCAGATCCTTCCTAAATTTTGATAAACAACCACTTCTCTAGTGACTATAAATTCCACAAAATTTTTAATAGATACTATCTCAAAATAAATTATAATTTTATGGAATTAATAGTAAAATGCTAGCCTCCCCACCAACAAATGATTCCTCACATCAATGCAACTGCCTCAACAAAAGTACATGCCCTTTATAGGGTAAATACTGTCAAAAAAATATATACTGTGCTAAAGTCTCAACCAATAATTATAGCAACAGTACAAGGCTGCTATTTAGGTCTCACTGAAAACACACTTAAATCTAGATATACTCAACATAAATACACTTTCGGATATTAAGAAGAAATTGGCAACAACACTTTCAAAATACATTCAAGGTTTAAAAACAAAGGCATCAACAACTACAACATCAAATGGTCTGTGAAAGAATCTGCTTCAGATCATTAAAAATGGTAACAAATGTTACCTCTGCTTAGCAGAAAAATTGAACATTCTCACACAGCTACTCAGACTATTAAATTCCAAATCAGAGTTAAATTTCTCATGTCCTCATCAAAGGAAGTCTTTCTACAATTCTTCAAACTACCAACTGGATAACATGAATGTGTAAGAAAATGCACAAGTGTTAGAAATAACACTCTGCATGCCGCTAATCATCCCTGGAAATGTTCAAATATCTACCTGTTATCTCACTCTCATTGACATTCTGATCTCTTGGCAGTATGGTCCCGCCTCTGTACTCTACCCCCATACAATTCACCAGCCTTTACAGGCTTTAACTTTCACATGTTTAATATACACCAACCCGTCAACTCCACATTTTTTCTTTTACACTACAGATTGAACACCAATTTCTTTACAATAGAGTTAGTATACCACTTTACCTAACAGTTTTAAATTCCTGTGTAGTTTGATCCTTTTATCCATCAATTTAGATATCACTTCATTTATTTCTTCATCCCTTTAATTATATTTATTAATATATTTTATTTACTTATTTATTTATTCATTTATTTTATTTGCCTTATTCATTTATATTTTACATCTCTTTACCATTGTTCTTCTGGGTTTTCAGAATGATACAAAGGTTTACTCTAACCTCTACCACAATCATTCTTGTTAGCTATGCACTTGGCAGAAAAGGAGAGCTGTTTGATTCTTCAAATCCTTATTACTATTACTGTGTGTGTGTGTGTGTGTGTGTGTGTGTGTAATGATCCAAAAATTATATATTATTACAGACAGGTAGAAAGCATTGCAAGTTTTAAAAAATCTAATAACATTTAAAAGAATACTTAAATGATCAACAAAATTTATAAAAGTGACATATTTCGAGATTTGGAGTCTAGAAGTTGATAGTGTGGATGTACAAATAAATAATGTAACAGAGAAATAGTATAGAAAGTTATATGTAGCAGAGAGGAGAGAGCAAATACAGTAATGTAAGAGGGAATGCAAATGAAAATTAAAATGATTTCAGTTCAAAATCTAGTATGAATGTGTAAGAAAATGTACAAGTGTTAGAAATAAATATATATAGATGCAGCTGTGGCTGTGTGGTAAGAAGTTTGCTTCCCAACCTAAAACAATATCAGAAGAAACTTTTTAATTTTTAAAGGATTAGGACTTTCTATCTCAATCAAGAAGCAAAATAGCAAGATAAGTTCTTTGGATATCACCCAGACATTAGTACTGGACTGCGTCACTCTTTTCACAAACCTAATAAGAACCATCAGTATGTTGTTGAAATTCCAATCATCCTAAAACTATTATAAATTCTATATCCTTATGCCTCCAGCATCGTAGTACAATTGATATTGTCGACGATAGATAAAGGATACACTGTAACAGTGTTATAACAATACAAAATAGAAGCATGTGATGAACCAATAATGTTTCCAACACATTAACTTGAACTGTAAACTGTACCTGGACTTTGAAGACCCAACTACAAACTGCCATCTACATTAAGCCACTACTGTTTATATGTAGTGGTGCCTGTCTATTCCTGTCAGGAGGTGTCGTACTCTTACCACAACATCTCCCTTTTGAGATTTTGAGTCCTGAAGGAATAAAGAAATTTTATTATTATTTTTTAGTATCTCAAGGTGTTTGGTCTGGAATTTGAAATTAGGAATTTGAATTTTTACACAATATCCGCCTTTCCATACAGTATCAGCCTGGAATTTGAATTTTTACACAATATTGGTGTGGAATTTGAAATTAGGAACTTGAATTTTTACACAATATCAGCCTTTTCACAGGATGATAGGTATTTTACTGGTGGTACTTTGGCTGCTGAGCATACAACCTCTACCAGCTTTCATGTAACAGGTTGTACTGGGTTACATGTTACCAGTAGCATCCAAGAGTGACCTCACCAATGCAACAGGTTGTACTGGGTTACATCTTAACAGTAGAACCCAAGAGCGACCTGACTGTATCTTTTCTCTGCCACTATCAGCGAGCACAAAACCTGAATTGTTGATTTTGTACTTCCATCTTTATACTTCTGTAGCAAAACTGCTCCTATTCCATACTCCGAAGCATCAGACGCTACAATAACATCCATTTCAGGATTGAAGTGCACCAGAGACAAATCTGCGATTAGAATTTTTTCTTCAAATGCACTTTGGCATTTAACTGAACAATTCCACTTTACTTTCTTTTTTAATAAGTCGTTCAATGGAGCTCTTAATTTGTGCATGTTAGGAATGTAGTTTTGGTAGTAGTTTGCCAGCCCAAGAAATGCTTGTAATGTTGGTATATTTGTCAGAGCAGGCATATTCTTTATTGTGTCTCCCTCAATGGGTTAGACCATCTACCAATTTAATCAATTATTTGCCCTAAGCACCTAATTTGAGGCACAAATAATTTGCATTTTTCTTCACTCAAAGTGAACCTGTACTTTTTAATTTTATTGAACACAGCTTTTATATGCTCTACATGCTGTTCATGCAAATTACTCTTAATCAATATATTGTCCGTCACGCCACACACACTTTTCGTTGTTTTATATAACCTTGGCTTCCCAATTTTTCTCCATGTATCCATATTTATGATTGAAATATCACTACTACTATAGTTTAATATTTACACCATTTATTTCTATGTGTACGAATTTTCTTGTTTTTGTGTTGTTTTGTGTTTTTTGCTGAATATTCCTTAGAACTTTTTGCGTTTGATCCTCGTAATCTTGTCCTGCAGTGTAAGCTCTTGTGAACAAGTTTCTGACAACTATAGCGTTTTTGGTTTTTAAACAGACACTCTTTTCTGAAGTGTAGGCCTCCACATTCGTAATATGGATTAGAGCCTGGCACTCTTTTTTGGTTGCACTTTCCAGAGGTCAACACATCTGTATTTTTGCGGAATCTTTCTCTTGAAATTTTTCACATCATGCTTCAGGTTTATCATTGCTTGACATTCTTCTGAAATGGTCTGTATGGTTAAGTCTTGGTTTGCTTGCTCCATTTTTGAGAGAATCTTTGCCCAAATTTCTCTATTTTCGGTTGCCAAGATAAGGGATTTAAACATATCCTGAGTGAGTTCCTGAAGTCTAAAGTTTTCACACATATGGTTGACCACACCAGTATATGTAATAAAGTCATCGTCACTTTTGTTAAGTTCCAACATTCCATTGTTAAATAATGTGTTAAATAATGAACTTTTGTCACAAAAGATCTTTGAGAGTAATTCAATAGTTTCTTGGAAATAAATCTCACTCAACTTTTTGGACAATATAAAGTTACTGTAACATTCACGCTCGGCCAGAGCTACCTTGCGTAGTAATAGCCTCACTTTCTCCTCATCCGACCACAACTGCCAATCTTTGTTAAAAATTTCCTCATACCTTCTATAGCATGCAGGAAACATAATACCCTCCTCCGGCAAATGTCATTAGGACGCCGGTAACTGCATGTAGTCAAGAGAGAGGATGACTGCTCTCCACCACCAGAATATATAAGTGTCAGCTGCGACGTCACCTAGTGGCATTTACCAGCAAAGGGATGTAATTCAGCTATCCTGCTATGCTACTACGTCATCCCCCTCCAAGACCATTGTCAGTAACTTTCAGAATTTGTTGTAGAGCAGAGAAAGGCAATGGCACAAAGGGTGAAGGAAAGGAAAAAAATGTTAAAACCTACTTTCTGTCATCACTGGGAAGAAAAATATCTGTCCCAATGCATTGAGCAGAGAGAGTGGTCTCCGAGTGGCAGAAAGTTAAAACTGGCAGCCAAAAGTGCAAATCAAGGAAAGCAGGAATGCATAGATGTACCAGCAAAAGTTGCAATAAAAATTACAGGAGCTGAAAATGGAAAGTGCAAATATATGCAGAAGCACTGTGAAGGATAACACTGTTTGTAGGGTCTGATGCTAAAAAAAAACCTTGAGCTAAAAGCTGTACATCACAGACTAAGTGTGCAAAAAGAGGTGTTGGATCACAGCATTGGAAAACATGCTAGTGAATTAATGTGCATGCTAATACAAGCACACAAGCATGAGGAAAATAGAAAATGTACCAAAAAGCAATTGAAAATGCAACAAGAAAGCATGCAAGCAATGTACAATATAAATTCAGTTCATGTAGAAGTTGAAAATAAGATATGCAAGAGAATGTACAGAAAAAGGTGCAGTTCATTGCATAAGGAAAACAATAGTTCCAAAATAGTTCAAATTTCAAAACGCAAATGACAGGTTGCTTAGCAAAAAGAAATATGCAATAAAAAAAAAGACATATACATCAGTACAAATGCACATAGAAACACAGTGAGGTGGAAATGCACATCTGAATAAGAAAATCAAACAAATTTCATGCAACAGAAAATGCAGCAATTAAAAGTACACAAGAAGCAGGCACTAGGAATATAGTTCAAATGAAAATAGTTTTGCATAATTTCTTAGGCCAATGAACTCGTCTTCCAAAAAGTGTGGTAGTGATGTATATCATTGAAGGGGTAGGTGACTACGATTTTGGAGGTGTTGGTGAAGGTGTGGTGTTTGTCGTTTGAAGAGGTGTGTAACGGAGGGGAATATTTAGCTCTGGAGTGAGGACTTCAGAAAAAGCACGCTTCACTCTATTGACACTGTGTCTTTTTTTCCATGATTGTCTATGGTAAAAAGTCTGTATGTGCATGATTGTCTATGGTAAAAAGTCTGTATGTGCACAAGTACATGATAAGGTCTGTGTGACAGAACCTTTCACAGAGTCTTTATATAAAGAAATATCCAAAGGAACAGCAAAAGATACAGTTTGTTGCTGAGAAGACACTGGTGGGAGGTGAGAGAAATAAATCTGTAAACAATGTTTCTATTTTGTTGGGTTTTGGGTGGATAAATCCACAGGTGCCAACATCTGACCCGGCAGAGACAATGGAACATCAAAAAGTAACTCGGCTGGTGAATATCCCAAACCCTCTTTCACCGAAGAGAATAACAGGTAGGTACTCACTCCAACGATGAGGATCTGGGTGAGCATATAACGCAGCCTTTAATTGTCAGTGGAACCTTTCCCCTATACAATTAGATGCAGGATGATAACTGGTCATCCAGATATGTTTCACACCTAAAATCTGTGAAAGTTCTTCAAAGAGTTGTGATTCAAATTGTTTCCAATGGTCAGTGGTGATCGTTAATCGGACACCAAAACATGATATCCAACTTGAGACCAAAGCTTGGGCTACCTCAGGCCGACCGAAGTCTTGTGATTGAATTTGGTAGGCAGAAATTATCGTCATGTGTGTACATATGTAATTGCTTGTGCCTCCTAACAGAGCAGAGGGGGGGGGGACTATAATATTTATGAGAAAAATGTAAACCATAAATAAATGTATAAGATCCATTATTTGAGGGCTGTTGACCAAATCTGTGACTGGTGCAAAGTCCCAGCTAGGTCAAGGATAACTTGGTGGTGGAACAAAGAGCACTATAAAAGCAGAGAATTATATCAGGTAGCCAGAAGGGCAACTAGGCATCAGGTTTACATAGCAAAAGGAATAGCAGAAGGTAAGAGATTCGCAAATGTTCTACAGCATAAGAATCAGAGGTATGAGGTGTTCAGGATTGCAAAGCAGTGTATCAAAGAGGATAGAGATGTGGTGGGTGAGAAATGTGTGCGAATGGATAATGGTATACTTACACTTTGTGACTCAGAGAAGAATGATGCATGGAGGTGCATTAAATGAAAGGTGGAGAATGTGGAGAATGACTGGGAGGAGAGTTTTTTAAACATGAAACCAGTTGAAGGGCTAGCCATCAGATTTGATAGCAGTATAATAGGTAAGGCAATTAAGGATATGAAGGTAGGGAAAGAGCCCGGGCCATTGGGTACCACTGCTGAGATGATTAGAATATCCAGTGGCATGGAATACAGCCTAGTCACTTGCATAGTTAGTCAGGTTATTCAGGTCAGCATCATTCCCCAGTGACTGGTGTAGTAGTATTATAGTTAGCTGCTACAAGGGTAAAGGTGATGCCTTAGATCAGTGTTTCTCAACTTCTTTACCCTTGTGTAACCCTTAAGATAAATTACATGTCTCAAGGAACCGCTGCACACAAAAAAAAAATTGTATACCATATAACATAATAAGTTAGATAGGATGATGTCTATATTACAATAACCAATAATATGTTGTACATATATAGTAATATTACAATCATGAAATTAGCATTAGCTTATCTCACTCTTTCTCACAGAACCTTTTGTGGAACCCTGGTTGAGAAACACTGCCTTAGATAGAAACAACTACAGAAGTATCAAACAGCTGGGCCAGGTCATGAAAGTTATAAAGAGAGTTATAGCTCAATTGATTAGGAATAGAATTAAACTAGATGAGATGCAGTTTGGTTTTGTTCCTGGAAAGAATACCATAGATGCCATCTTCCTAGTAAGACAGTTGCAAGAAAAGTATTTGGCCAAAAGTAAACCATTGTACTTAGCTTTTGTCAAACTGGAGAAAGTTTTCGACAGAGTTCCCTGCTGTTATCTGTGGTCTCTAAGGAAGCTAAGAGTAGAGGAGTAGCTTGTTAAAGCCATACAAGCTATGTACAGTGGTGCTGTCAGTAAGGTGAGAGTTGGCTATGAATACAGTGATGAATTTAGCATACAAGTAGGGGTTCACCAGGGATCAGTTCTTAGTCCGCTTCTTATTCATCATAGTTCTCCAGACCGTAACAGAGGAATTCAAAACTGGATGCCCATGGGAATGCTATATGCTGACGATTTTTATTTTCTCCCTTTGATCTTCCTAGCTTCATTGGTGGATAACCCAAATGTCTCAGTTCTGCTGGGAATATTCATGAATATGTATTTTCATTAACACTTTTTAAAGCTTACCAATCGACTCACCGTACTTTCTTTTCATTCTGACAGATGCTATGCCTATTATTCATCACTGAAGATTATCAAATTCATGTTTGTGTAAATAGATTTTTAAATTCTCTGCTAGATCAGTTCTTGTGTTTGTGAGCTTATTTAAGCAACACGTGAACATCTCAAACTCTATTCCTTTTGCCCACCCCACCTCCACCCGCATCAAAATTGTACATGTACATGCATACATGTCTGAATGTGAAGTATATATATGTATGTATGTGTGTGGGTATACGAAAATGAATATAAATGATACTTATAGTTTTATGTTAGGCACCTACATCATTTTACATATATGAGAAAGAGTGTTATAATGTGCATACTTACACTCAATATCACCAGAAGCTGCTTAGTGACTAAAGGGCTGCCCTCCTCTCACCTTCCTTGATTGCTGGTGCTTGTTCCTGAAGGTTTTGTGTGATTAGAGAGAGAGAAAGACTGTAAATATTGAGTAGTATTTACCAATACATATTTTCACTGACATGTGTAAAGACACACTGCCTCAGACAGGCGCCTTCAAAAGTCCTCTTCACAGATACTGAACACAATCACTCAAGTGTTCTCTCACTTTTCTCAAGTCTATAAACTTAGAGCTGCTACAATCAATGAAAGGTAAGTCTGGTGATATTGTTGAATTAGCTGAGTAGAGAAATGTGGATGTGTGCTGCATACAAGAGGCACTCAGCTCATGGGCAAGGAACATAGATATAAATTCTGAGTAGGGAGTAGTGACAGGGTAGGTGGGATAGGTATACTTTTGGCAGAGAAATGGATGAATAAAGGTATCAAGGTAGTCAGGGTGATAAGATTATCAAGCTAAGAATAGCATTGTATAATGTAAGTGACATTTATCTCTGCATATGCTCCACATGCTAGACTAGCAAATGAACAGATGAACTGTTTCTATGAGTCTCTTTTGCACACTACCTAGATGACAAAAGACAATGACCTTATTATCATGGATTTTATTGTGTGCATGAAAGTTATGGAGGGAACAAGGCTGTTGGAGTTCTGTGATGCAAATGGTTTGTTCGTCTGTAACACTCACTTCAGGAAACCAGTCAGCCACCTAATCCCTTATCAATCTGGTTGGCACACAAGCCAGATTGACTACATTCTTACCAGAAACAAGGATAGCTTGTAAATGCAAATCCTATACATATGTACATCTCAATATAAGTTAATGGTTAGTGACTTCAAACTTAGAAAAGCAAGATATAGAAACTTAAGGATCCATCAAATACTCAGAGATCTAGGGTGACACGGTGGTTATATCAGTGATGTACACAGGGCCATAAAAGTGAAGAGACAGGCTTGGAAAAACTAGAAAAGGACCAGCTATTCTATCAGACTGAGTAAAAAGTAAGCAATGTTTTGAAACACAAAGTTCATCATAATATTATATTTCAACAATGCAGTAATTTTATTCATCAAAGTAAGTACCATTACAATCAACACATTTTTGCCAACTAGTTACAAGTTTGTTTAATCCGGTAACATAAAAATCTGGAGTTCTGGAGCTGATGAACTCTTTGAATGCACTTGCAGCATTGGTTTGATTTTCGAACTCCTTCTCTTGTAGGAAACCATCAAGGTGCTTGAAAAAGTGGTAGTCGGTAGGAGGAAGGTCAGGGGAATAAGTTGGGTGGGGAAGAACTATGTAGCCAAGTTCCTTGAACTTCTGGAGTGTCGTTAGTGAAACATATGGTCCAGCAATGTCCTGAAGAATGATTGGCTCTCTTTTGTTGACCAGTCTGGAACGGAAGAGTAGCAGTATTTCGTTAATTTTGGTTATTTCATAGCAATGTTTCTGCAGGAGTGGATTTTCTGGGTTTTATGAAGTTTTAGTGGATGAGTCCAGCAGTACACCACCAAACAGTCACCATAACCTTCTTTGTGAAGAACTTGGGTTTAGGGAAGGTTTTTGGTGCTTCATTTTGGTTCAACCACTGCAAAGAACATTTTTTATTATTGTACAGAATCTACTTTTCATCGCAAGTTACAATACAGTCGAGAAATGGATCAGTCTGGTTATGGAGAAGTGACGAGCAAATTTCATATCTGTGCATTTTCTGATTTTCATTCAAATTGTGTAGTACCCATTTATCGAGCTATTTTGATTTTCTGATCGCATGCAAATGGTTGCAGGCATTTTTCTGGCTAACTTGAAGTTCTTTTGCCAGTTCTCAAGTAGTTTTACGTGGATATTTCTTAATGATGGTCTTTAATCGACTGTCATCGATGACAGATGGGCGTCCACTATGCTCACAATCTTCAAGGCTCAAGTCTCCAATGTGAAATCATTTAAACCATTTTCGAGCTGACTACTCACTGGTCATTTCCTCACCAAACATTTCATTGATATTGCAAGCAGTCTCAGCTGCTTTACATTCTTTCTTGAAGTTGAATAGCAAAATTGCTCGAATATCGGGTTTTGACAGTTCCATTTACAACGGTGAAAAAAATATCAATGTTAATTTATAGATACATTTGGTCAAGTCTATGTCTGTATTATAAAACAACTTTAAAAAAATTTCTTTTTAAATTCAAAACTCTGCAAAAATCTAGTACAAATTCTTCATGATTCAAAATGTTGCATATTTTTCACTCAACTTGATAGTTGACAGCAACAGGATAGATAAAACAAGGAGTGGCTGTGTGGTAAGTAGCTTGCTTACCAACCACATGGTCCCGGGTTCAGTCCCACTGCGTGGCATCTTGGGCAAGTGTCTTCTACTATAGCCTCAGGCCGACCAAAGCCTTGTGAGTGGATTTGGTAGACGGAAACTGAAAGAAGCCCGTCATATATATGTATATATATATGTATGTGTGTATGTATGTGTTTGTGTGTCTGTGTTTGTCCCCCCAACATCGCTTGACAACCGATGCTGGTGTGTTTATGTCCCCGTAACTTAGCGGTTCGGCAAAAAGAGACCGATAGAATAAGTACTAGGCTTCTAAAGAATAAGTCCTGGGGTCGATTTGCTCGACTAAAAAGGCGGTGCTCCAGCATGGCCACAGTCAAAAGACTGAAACAAGTAAAAGAGTAAAAGAGTAAAAGAGATAGGGAAAGCCCCTGGTCCATTAGGAATTACTGTTCAGATGCTTAAAATATCTGGCAGAATAGGATATGGTCTAGTCATCTATATAATTAATCCAGTTATTCATGAAGATGTCATCCCAAATGGCTAGTGTAGTCATCTACTATAAGAGTATAGAAAGGTAAAAAGAGATGCCTTAGATAGAAGTAATTACAGAAGTATCGAATTGTTGGATGACGTAGTGAAAGTTACAGAGAGAGTTATAGCCCAATTAATCAGAAAAAGAATTAGACAAGAGGAAATGCAGTTTGTGTTTGTGCTATGGAGAAGTACTGCTGATGCTATTCTTCACAGTCAAGCAACTTCAGGGGAAGTATTTAGCTAAGGATAAACTATTGTCCTTGACATTTGTTGACCTGGGGAAAGCCATTGACAGAGTATCTTGCTTTGTGATGTAGTAGTCTCTGAAGAAGCTAGTTACAGATGAATGGCATAGGAAAGCTGTATAAGCCACGTACAGTGTTGCTGTCAGTAAGGTAAAACTTAACAACCATAAGTACAATGATGAATTTAGTGTACAGGTAGATATTGTTTTCTATTTCAGGGTGGAGCAAAAGTTTGAGTCATATGCCACTCAAGAAGCCAAGGGACAATGCATTGCAAATTTGTTTTGTGCCGGGTTTGCAATTAAATGTATTGCTGAGACACTTGGGGCCTCTGTGAGCACTGTCTACAATGTTAAGAACCAAATATTAGATATGGGAAGCATCAAGGGAAAGCAAGGAAGTGCAGGCATAAATAAAAAATGGGATAATGCCTTTTTTAAATCTCTCAAAGTCAAAATTTCAAAAGACCCAACAACATCCAAGAGAAAACTGCCCATGGACATGAAAGTTGATCCAAAGACCATCAGAACTACTGTACACACTGATTTACAGTTTGGGTCATACATGAAAACTCAGACAGCTATTGACTCATGCAACAAAAGCCAGAATGTATGAAAGAGCCAAAAAAGTGTCGCGATACCTGAAGGCAAACAGTCAAAATCTTTTCAGATGAAAAAATCTTTACTGTCGATGCTGTTTTAAGCCATCACAATGATCGACACATTGCTAAGTCACCTTCTAAAGCAAAGGGCATCTTTAGGACCAAACACTCAGCTCAAGTCATAGGTCTTGGAGTCGTGGCATCTGATGGAAAAAAGATACCTCTCCATTTTTACAAGTGTGGGGAAAAGGTGGGGGCTGAAGTTTATCATAAAGTCCTGCAATGGTACTTATGTGTGGACCCAAGATATTGCTTTTGTTCATATGGTGAAGAAAGTACAGAAATTCTGCAAAGACAACTTCTCTCACTTTTGGCCTGCCAACTTCTGGCTTTCTTCCAGCCCAGACTTGAACCTCCTGGACTATGCTGTATGGGGAAAACTGGAGCACTCTACCAACAGAACTTCACATCCAAGTGTTGATCATCATAAGCAAGTCCTGAGGGAAGAGTGGGATAACATGTCTGAGTACTTCACCATGAAGAGTTGTGATGCCTTCAGGTGGCGTGTGAAGGCTGTGGTGGGCAATGAAGGGGGACATATTGAATAAATTGTCTCTTTTTACGCCTATATGCTTGTGTTAAAATTATATTTTTTGCTGGTTGTTGTAAAATGAACAATTTGGAGAATTATCTATTATTTTCAAAGATTTGGTTCCCCACCATGTATTTGAGACAAGCTGTCCATGGGAACAACTATATGCTGATGATCTCACTCTCATAGAGAAATCCATAACAGAGTTAGAAAAGAATTTGCAGGTGTGGAAGAAAAACCTGGAATCAAAGGGCCTTAAAGTTTAACTTAGTAAAGACCAAAGTTCTAGTAAGCAAGACAATATACAAGACTACAAACTTCAGGCCAATGGCATTGCTCAATATTTAGGAGAAGACATGGTGCTGCAGACCAACAAATCATATGCATCACAGAACTCCAGCAGCCTTGTTCCCTCCTCATTTCTAATACCAAAACTGTAACCTCCATGTATGCCATAAAATCCATTGGAGTGCTGCCCAACAAGACTGTTGAAGTGACCAGCCATGATGATAATATCATTATCTTTCTACTTTAAGGTAGTCTGTAGAGATGGATAATAATATTCTTGTACTAAGTGACTCTGAAAAAAAAAAAGAGATGTGAAAGTGCTACTACGAAAGGTTATTAAATGTGGATAATGCATGGTAGGAAAAGAAATCTTCCTGATGTGAACCCAAAAGAGAGACCAGCTACTCTAATTGATAGCTATATGACAGATAAGGCAATTAAGGATATGAAGACAGGGAAAACCCCTGGTCCATTGGGAATTATCACTCAAATACTTAGAATATTTTGCAGATAGGATCCAGTCTAGTCATCTGTATAATTAATCAGATTATTCAGAAAGGTGTCATCCCTAATGACTGGTGTAGCAGCATTATAGCTTAGATAATAGATAAAAGTATTACAGAGATATCACATTATTGGACCAGAACATGAAAGTTATAGAGCGGGTTATTGCCCAACTAATTAGAAACAGAATTAGACAAGCCATTGTCCAGGTGTATTGTCAGTAAGGTGAGAGTTAGCCATGAGTACTGTGGTGAATTTAGTGTACAGGTAGGTGTACACTAGGGCTTGTTCTTAGTTCCCTCCAATTCATTATTCTTCAGGGCAGAACAAAAAATTTCAAGACTAGCTGCTCCTTGATAAACTTGTTTTCATAGTGGAATCTGTAACAGAATTAGAAAACAAATTCCTAGTGTGGAAGTGAATCCTAGAATCAAAGGGCCTTAAAATTAACTTATCAAAGACCAAAATTCTAGTAAGCATGAAAACTAGTAGGATTCTACTTCCTTCAAGTAAATAGCCCTGTTAAATATGTAGGAAAGGTGTAGGCAGGAATCCCATACGGTATACTTAGTGAAAGCTATAGAGATACAAGAGAAGCAGTGGAATCACAGAGAAAGTAGTGCTCATGTGCAGAAAATGCACAGGAGCCATAAAGACTATAGATATATAGAAAATTGATTTTCTTGAATGCCATGGAGACTCTCTCTAGAGATAGTTGATAATTTCTGTTACCTAGGTGACCTAATTAGCTGTGGAGGAGGATATTCCAGAAGGAGGATATTCCAGAAGGAGGATATTCCAGAAGGAGGATATTCTAGCTACTACAGTAGCTAGAATAAGAATAGGATGGAGAAAATCAGAGAGCTTTTACTTTTGTTGACAACAAAGGGTTTCCCTCTCTAAATGAAAGAAATATCGTATGATATTGTGTATGAACTGCATTGCTACATGGTAGTGAGACATGGGTCCTAAATGCAGAGGACATGTAAAGACAATAGATGAATGAAACTAGTATGCTCTGTTGGATGAGCAGTGTCAGTGTGTATGTATGACAAAGTGCCAGTGTATTGAGAGAAAAGTTATACATAAGAGAAATCAGATGTAGTGTGGAAGAGAAAAGACTACGAAGATTGGTCATGTGATGTGTATCAATGAAGACAGTTGAATAATGAAGTGCTGAATGCTTAAAGTGGAAGTTGTGGAAAAGGGAGACCCAAGAAGACAAAGGACAAAGTCACCTTAAGAAGATGATGATAAAGAACCAAGATGGTTGTTGTTTTGCTGTACTTGAGAAGACCCATCCACCAAAGTGGAAATGATATCCTAATAGTGCCTTAGTAATGTTTTATGTGTAGGGCTCTGTCCCACCTCCACTCTCTCAGCCCTATCAAGCATTTCTCCCACATTTTATCCTCTCACATTCATCACTTCTCTATCTATGAGATTCAACTACTGCAATCACCTGAGGGCAGAATATGTACATACTACATCTCCTCTCTTTCCTCCCTGCTCCTAAAACCTCTTCCTTTTCTCATTACCTTTCCACCAATCAGCTCCTTTCTGTGCCTTCAGCCAGTGTTCTCTCCCTGCTGCAATATTTCACCTTTAACAACTCTCTTATCTGCAGTGACTCTCAATTCACTCACATATTTATCATAGCATCTCTGAGCCACTCCTTTTCACTTACTACAGTCACCTCTACCCCATCTCTAATGATCTCTCCTCACACTCTTAGGGAACTTCCCTCTGTCCCTACTCATCCTATCTACTCCTTTGTACCATTTCACTTACTACCCATCTATGATGGAGGCATAAAATGAGGGAGGGAAGTCATAACAGCAGTATATATTGAGAAATGTGTAAATGGACTTGAAAGATTACTGGGTGATGTCTTAGAGAAATCACATTATTGTTGGTGATACAGCATTCTATTGCAGCTATATGGCATGTGTTGGCGACTAAGTGACATGTGATGATGATTCACTCCTAAACTGAAATAGGTTCCCAGCCTCTGCATCATGGATGGTTATGTGGACAACTTCTAATGAAAACCAGAGCTTTCTTCGATCACTATATTAAGAAAAAATGTTATTTAGATATCCTTTTATTTTAGTTGTTTACACTATTTTACGCTTGCTTATACATTCAAAGTTCACAAATTTCCTTATTTAAATTAGGAAACATATTCCTTTTGATAATGTCAATATGATTACAAAACTTCTTTGTAGATGATATTTTCTGTTTGGTCGACACTAATTTTCAAATTAGTGGAGTCTGTTGCTTTATTCATAGCGACGCATAACTGGCCAAGTGTAAACACCAGAGTGGGTAAAAATACACCTACACAATCTGAAGCCTGGCCCTGTGTCTTGTTTGCTGTGAATGCACGAGCAGAATTTTTAGGGTTGCAAAATATCAAACTAAGACTTACCTCTCAGTGTTCTATGTGAATAAGGTCTGGATGTTCTGGTACCATGGGTTATTTTGATTGACAAAACTGAGATGTAAACAACAGCCATTTCGAATCCTTCTTGAGACTGACATACTTCAATAACCACTACATAATCACACACACTATATACTGACATACTTTTTCCATTTTATTTTCGCTATTGACTATCCTTGCGACCCCCTTTGATGGGGTCATGAAAATCCAGAGCTACTTGTGGTCGATGAATTTTTAATAAAAATGTGATGGTAGTTTATCAATTCAAAAATCGATATCCATGAAATAATTTCTGATTTTTTAATGCTAAAAATTATTGGGGCCCTGGAATATGTAACACACTGCCTAAATACCAATCTTGAGAAATTAAGCTTCTCAAAACCAGAAAGAAAGCTATTTTAATTCGAAGACTACAGACCCAATCTATCACTGGAACTGTAAAAATCTGTAAAACTTTCCAGAAGTTTATCATATAAATACATATGAGCATGTCATACATACATACAAACAGGGTTTACAGAAAGTATAAACAACATCACAGAGAAACTGTCCCCTTGGAATATGCCTCTGCAATACTGTATTCTCTCAGTGATAACACAGTCACTCCTTGTGTTTAATTTCAAGATGGTGGCCCGTGATGAAGTCAAGTCAGCTATGGCTTTGATTATGCTCACTGGAACTTTAGCACTGGAACAAAGGCTTTCATGTAGTCTAGCCACATTGAAACTAGGTTCCTTCTATGCTCCCACACCTCTGACATTACAGTTTTGTTGATTAACAAATGTATGTATGTATGCATGTATGTGATTGTTCAGTTTTATTTCAAGATTTCGTGCCAATAGAGAAAGAGCCGCATTCTAACCTAGATTCAAAGCTCCTTCATTGGAATTTCAACATCAACAACAGGGTATTTTTGTTAGTGTGTATGTATGACATGCTCATATATATTTAAATGATAATCTTCTGGAAAATTTTACAAATTTTTACAATTCCAGTGATGGACTGGATCTGTAGTCTTCGAATTATAATAGCCTCCTTTCTGGTTTTGAGAAGCTTAATTTCAGAAGATTGATATTTAGGCAGTGTGTTACATATCCCAGGGCCCCAATAATTACAGGTATAAACCTGAACTTGTAATCTGGATAGAGTAACTGCAGATTTCTGAATAGTTCAGCATAGGTGTTCTCTTTTTCACTGATCTTCAGCTTTATGTTAACATCCACTGGGCAGCTAATTTCCGCAACTGTACACAGTTTCTCTTCTCTATCCCAAATCATTATATCAGGTCTGTTGTGCTTACATTTTATTGAGGTTTTCACTGGGACATTCCACCAGTTCTCCTTTTTATCATGAGTGTCTTATGGCTTCCACCATGCTGTGGGTTCTTATTTCTTTGTCCTTGGAGTTATCCTTCTGATGGATTTCATTATAGAGTATCTTAGCTACAACATTATGTCTCATCAGTAGATAATACCTTGATGAGATTTTCAGACAACTGCTTATGATGTGGGTGATATCTTCAGTGTTAACTCCACAAAGTCATTGGTTATCACATTTAACTGCTTTTCCTGCATTTCTATCCCTTTTGTGCATCCTGTTCCTGGATTGCAAATGAATACCCTTCAAAGTGGAAGGTAGTAATCCGGCTATCGGTCCATGATAGACTGCTTTCATGATCAAAGTTACTATCATCTCAGAGCTTTCGGATTTTTACATCATTGGCTCAGATCTCACCAAGTGTCCAATCCAATCAAGCAACCCAAATGTTGGTATGAGCACAGGCACTGCAAACACATTGTGGGCTACTGTTTTATTGAATGCAGAGAGTTCCGAGGTTCAAATTTTCTTTATTCAGCTGTAATATTCTTTAGTGACATGTGTTTTATTACAGGTGCCATTGTAAGATGTTTTCATCCACCTGTAACATTCTTTGTCAGATATAGGGGAAACAGTCAAATCATTGATGGAGACGTTGCTAGTCTGGTTTATAGTTTTCCCTCCTTTTCACAACCATACAATAATATTTATCCTAACGAAACTCCAATCCTACATCCTTTGAGAATGTTGTAACTAGGCCAAGGCTCTTTTTCATCTCATGCATATTCTTTGCATAAAGTTTCAAGTCATCCACAAAGAAACAGTGTAAAATTTTGATGTATGTGTATATATGCATGTATGTATCATCCTCATCATTGTTTAATGTCCACTTTCTATGCTAGCATGGGTTGGACGATTTGACTGAGGACTGGCGAATCGGATGGCTGCACCTGGCTCCAATCTGATCTGGATGCCCTCCCTAATGCTAACCACTTCGAGAGTATAGTGGGTGCTTTTATGTGACACCGGCACGAGGGCCAGTCTGGCGGTACTGGCAATGGCCTCACTTAAATGTTGTTTTTTATGTGCCACCTGCACAGGTGTCAGTTCAGTGGCACTGGCAATGACCTTGCTTGAATGTTTTGTTCACATGCCACCAGCACAAGTGCCAGTAAGGCGACGCTGGTAACGATCATGATCAAATGGTGCTTTTTACGTGCCACTGGTACGGAAGCCACACAGCTGCTCTGGCAGTGATCCCGCTTAGTGCTGTTAGTGCTCCACTGGTACAGGTGCCATTCATCGAATTTGGTTCAGTTTCGATTTCACTTGCCCCAACAGGTCTTTGCAAGCAGAGTTTAGTGTCCAATGAAGGAAGGTTGGTATGGGTGCCAGTTGTCGAATTTGGTTTGATTTCAATTTCACTTGCCTCAACAGGTCTTTGCAAGCAGAGTTTAGTGTCCAATGAAGGAAGGTTGGTATGGGTGCCAGTTGTCGAATTTGGTTTGATTTCAATTTCACTTGCCTCAACAGGTCTTTGCAAGCAGGGTTTTGTGCCCAAAGAAGGAAAGGTACACATAAGTGGGCTGGCTACACCCCTGGTAAAGGCCACAGGTTATGGTCTCACTTGTCTTGCCGGGTCTTCTCACGCACAGCATATTTCCAAAGGTCTCGGTCACTAGTCATTGCCTCGGTGAGGCCTAATGTTCGAAGGTCGTGCTTCACCACCTCATCCCAGGTCTTCCTGGGTCTACCTCTTCCACAGGTACCCTCAACCGCTAGGCTGTGGCACTTTTTCACACAGCTATCCTCATTCATTCTTGCCAAATGACCATACCAGTGCAGTCGTCTCTCTTGCACACCACAACTGATGCTTCTTAGGTCCAACTTTCCTCTCAAGGTACTTACACTCTGTCGTGTATGCACACTGACATTACACATCCATCGGAGGATACTGGCTTCATTCCTTGCGAGCTTATGCATGTCTCAGCAGCCACGGTCCATGTTTCACTGCCATGTAGCATGGCTGTTCGTACACATGCGTCATACAGTCTGCCTTTTACTCTGAGAGGCCCTTTGTCACCAGCAGAGGTAAAAGCTCTCTGAACTTTGCCCAGGCTATTCTTATTCTAGCAGCTACACTTTCAGCGCACCCTCCCCCACTACTGACTTGGTCACCTAGGTAAAAGAAGCTATCAACTACTTCTAGTTTTTCTCCCTGGAATGTGACAGAAGTTGTTCTCTGCACATTTTCAGTGTTTATTGCTCCTGAACATCTGCCACATACAAAAACTATCTTCCTAGTTAACCTTCCTTTGATATTGCTGCACCTCATATGTGTCCAAAGCTTACACTGGGTACATCTTATAGAGTTTCTACCTACGCCTTTTCTACAGATCGAGCAGGCCCATGTACCTGAAGGGGTTTGTGGTTTGTCTACCTTCCTACTTATTTGGACTTTGGTCTTAGCTAGGTTGACTGCAAGGCCCTTCAATTCTAATCCTTGCTTCCAAACCTGAAACTTCTCCTCTAGTTCTGATAGAGCTCCCAGGGGCATCCTGTCTTGAATTCCTGTGTTATTGCCTGGAGGACTATGATAAATAGGAGGGGGCTGAGGACTGAACCTTGGTGGACTCTTACCTCTACCCAGAATTCTTCACTGTACTCGTTGCCAACCCTCACCTTACTGACAACGTCCCTGTACATAGCTTGCATAGCTCTCACTAACCATTCATCTATCCCTAGTTTTCGCATTGACCAGCAGATAAGGGATCGGGATCCCCTGTCAAAGGCTTTCTCCATGTCAATGAAAGCCAGGTACAGAGGTGTAGTGAAACCTCTCTATCGGGTATTTATTTACGAATGATAACGTAGCAGCTAACATCTAGCTTTCAGCTGCTTGGACCCTGATTGGCTCTTATTTGCGTGGCATTTATCTTCAGTCCTGTTTCGTGCCAGGGTGCATACCGTCCAATCGTGGCCTTCTAATGTCACGTGAGAGAGTGTTTTCTACTGTTTCTTCAGCCCCTTTTTATCTATAAATAGCCCTGCTTCATCCATGCCAGTTGGTCTCGACTTTAGACCTCTTACAGCTCCAGCCAGTTTCCAGCGACGACATCAACACCACCACCAGACTACACGCTACCAACAGCAACCACGGTTCCTTCTCAACACTGTTTGTGTGGATTGTTTCCACCTTGAAAATAACAGCCAGAACCAACCTGCGAGGATCTTCTGTACCAAGTAACCGGTCGCAGCATCGACGCTCAACTTCACATACATGTGACACCTCAGCTCTGCTATTCAGCCACGACCTCGTGTACAAACATTCTACCTACTGTGTAACTCTTCTATGAACAGGTATTTTCTTATCTTTGTGTTCAGGACTCTTATAGTCTATGTTACAGACACTTTCCATGCTCTGTATTTCTCATTCACACACACACACATATTATTGTATACATACTCTTGTACAAGAAGGCCTGTCTTATATATAGTGTTACTTATATTGCCGCATGCACGCACACACTGACACACTGTTGATCACCCTAATAAAGCTTACTCTCGATATATATCTAACGGTTGTGTCTCTCTCTTTCCTTGCTCGCATCTCACATGCGAGCCCTCTTATGTCGTATTATATGTTTTGTGTCGACCGTGTGACGTGTGAAAAAGAGCTTCTTTCGTTTGTCGCCGTCTCCTTTGGTTCGCATGGTCGTTCTCTTCAGAGGTTTATCTTTGGCTAGGTATTTCTCTTGCAGCTGTCTTACCAGAAATATAGCATCAGTGGTGCTTTTCCCTAGCATGAACCCAAACTGCATCTCATCTAAACTGACTCTCTCCCTAATTAGTTGGGCTATGACCCTCTCTGTGACCTTCATTACCTGATCCAACAACTTGATACCTCTGTAATTATTTGTGTCTAAAGCGTTACCTTTACCTTTGTAGCAGTTGACTATGGTGCTGCTACACCAGTCATTGGGTATGAATCCTTCGTGTATCACTCGGTTAACTATATTTTGAGTCTCTGCAGTGAGTCTATTTTGAATCTCTGCAGTGATTCCTGATGAGCCGGGGGCTTTCCCTGTCTTCACACACTTGATTGCTTTATCTACTGAGGTACTGTCAATTAGGATAGCTGGTCCCTCTGTTGGGTCGACATTCAGCAGACTCTCTGTCTCTCATTCATTCTCTTTATTGAGCAACCTTTCATAGTGGTGTCTCCAAATCTCTCTCTTTGCAGCCTTGTTTTGTTGCAAGTGAACCATCATCCACGCGGACACATTTCTCTCCTATGACATCACGATTCTCTCTCACACACTGTCTTGCAAGACGAAATACTTCAAGTCTTTGGTCCTCATGGCACAGAACATTGGCAAATTTTTTCTTATCTGCTTCCCTTCTGGCTAAATAAACCTGTCTCCTAGCTTCCCTTCTGGCCGTCTGATACAATTCCCTGCTACCACCGTTCTTCCAAGCCTGTTTCTTTTGTCTAATAGCCCTGTCAACCACATTGTTCCACCACCACGTTACCTTGGTTCGAGAGGGGACTTTGCAGCATCCACAGATCTGGTCAGTGGCTCTCAGCAGGTTGTCCTGTAGAAACCTCCAGTTGTCTTCCACATTATGTGATGCTATATCCCCCTCTATTTCGTCGAAGGCTTCGAGTAACACGTCTCTAAATCTCTGTCCATTTGCAGGATCTTTAAGCTTCCACACCCTTCTCCTCCAAGCTGGTCTACTTCTGATCCCGAAGTCGCTAACTACTAATCTATGTTGAAGGGTAAATTCTTCACCTGGGAAGGTTTTGGCATTTATAAGCAGCTCTCTTTCCCTTTGTCTGGCGAGGATGTAGTCAATTTGGCTAGTGTGTCTGCCAGAACGGTAGGTGACTAGGTGACAGGCAGGTTTCCTGAAGTTGGTATTGCAAACCATAAGATCATTTGCATCGCAGAACTCCATCAGTCTGGTTCCCTCCTCATTGCGGGAACCAAAACCATAGCCTCCATGTATGCCATGGAAGCCCCCTGCATGTTGTCCAACATGTCCATTGAAATCACTAGCCACAAAGAGAAGGTCCCCGTCATTCGTCAACGAGGTAGTCTGCAATAGGGTGTCATAAAATTGGTCATTCTGACCATCCAGCAGCCCTGGTTGAGGGGCATAGGCCGAGATATTGGTAGCTAACCTATGATGAAGTATTAATCTAATCTTAAGTATTCTGTCACATACTCTGACTACCTCGATTACCCATTTCTCCGCAAGAAGTATACCCATGCCCCCGACCCCATCAATGTTCCCTGCCCAGAAAATCTTGAAACTGTGTTCTTTGCCTGTGAGGAACCTAGCAGAACCTCCTCTCCACCTTACTTCTTGGATGCAGCACAAATCTACACGTCTCCGTTCAAGCATCTCAACAATCTCACCAGACCTACCTTTCAGTGTGCCGACGTTGAGTGTGCCAACTCTATCAGCAGAGAAATTGAAAATCGAGTAGGGGAAACAGAGTATTGCACTGGTTCATATAGAGTTAGGGTCAGGGAGTTTGGCGAATCAGGTGGTAAAATCGAAGAGAGAGAGAGAGAGGGGTCCGAGTTAGGTGGACAGACAGTGAATACAACACGAGGAAGAATATTCTTTGGGATTTTGGGTAACATAATTTAATGAAACGGCAAATGCCGAAATCGTGAGATCTATGTACATATGTATAAGGGTCAGCTGAAAAGTTCATAGGGTGACCAAGATACTCTTATGGAATGTGATCAAATGAGGTTTATTTTTCAATAAGTGTTTTAATGATCTCAAAACTAAAAGAAAGGCAAAAGACAAATGATATTGCTGGATTTTCTCCAGGCTACATTTTAATGGGTATCATGGACTACTATAACAATAACCAGCCTACCTGAAATTACATTATAATATTTGCATATTGACCAGGGGCACTTTCACATAAGCTAAAAAATAAGTTTAATTATTCAACTCCAACTTTTCTAGTTTCATCCCAAAGATAAAGACAATGCACTTTCTTGATTGGGAAGAGAACCATGTGCTTCACTGGTAGGATTGGAAGCAACATCACTTAAGCTTAATGATTTCCTTTGATTTGCTTGTAAAATAACTCTTCCCTCATTAGAATCCAGAGTTAAGGTATTTTTTTTGCACTGAAGGAAGTGTTGCTCTACAGTTTCTGCAACAGTCATCTTTTTCTGATCTGATCCTGAAGTTTCAGCAGTAGCAACTGAGATGCTAGGCCAGTTATCAAGAGTTTGATGTCCATCAGTTACAGAGAGTATTGAAAAGCATGAGTTTGTAATACTATTTAAAGTTTCAATAAAAAATTGGTCATGTTTAACATCTGTTTTGTTAGTTGAGCTATGTGATGTCTCAGGGGAAGTTCTATCATTAGTGGTTTGTGACTGTTTACAAATGTCTTTTTGATTTGGACTAGAAAATGGAAATAATATAGAAGTAGGGTTTGAATTTGTTGTCATAAATTCATCTGGTAGATGTGTAGAATTTGATGTTTCTATTATCTTCTCTAAATTATCAGGTTTTTCATAGAAGTGTTGTTTACTTATATAACTTCCTTCTAAATCAGTGAAAGATCTCTTCACTATGTTTTCATCCATGTCATCCAAAGGCTCCAAAGGGCAATGATAAACTGCAATGATTGTTGGAGACATTTTGGATTCTTGAAATGCTGATACTGTTGTCACATTGAATCTAGTTAGAATAAAAGAGAATAATTTATTAAATATGATAAGGACATAAAGAAAGTGAACATTATAACTAAAGAAACCAATGAAATAATGAAAAATACCATTAAATAAACAATTAAAATTCTTTTTAAGATTCACTTACTTATAAGTTAATGATGGAATTAAGTCTGAAATTATAATTCTAGTCTGTGATTTAGGCACAAGAGCTTTTGGTTGCCCATTAATGTATATTTTGAAACCTGCAACAGAAGATTTGAAAGATTTATAAAGAGCTTTTCAGAATCAATTTGCTTCTCCATAGAACTAGTAGTTGTGTTTAGTTTGTCTAACATTATGCAATTATGAAATAAATCTTCACCTGGGTAGACTGAAAGACAGTCAAAAGTGAATTTTCCTCACAACCAGATGAATATATATGAAGACGGGAAATACAAACTCCAGCAAACACACACATCCTACCTAGAAAAACTAATCATTTGGGAAGGATGCCAATAATACAGGGTGTCCCAAAAGTCACTGATGGGTTTCAATTTTTAGTAACTTCTTAATTTTACAAATAAATGCATGAAATCTTGATACAATATAAATGACATAATGGAAATTAATATGCACAAGTCAAATTTTGCAACACCACTGAATCACATATGAAAAATGACATCGCTTAAATGGCAACCATTTTCCAAAACTTGCACCATAATACCCTGAAGAGTTTTAGATCTCACTTCTCTGATTTCTCTATTGATGTTCTTCAGTTGCACCAGAGTCTCTGGCTTGTTGACGTAAACACTCTCTTTCAGATATCTCCACAAAAAAAAATCTGGTCTAACCAAGTCTGGGGAACATGAAAGCCAGTTGACATTGCCGTAGCAGGAGATTATTCTCTCTCCAAAGCACTGCTGTAGAAACTGCATTGTTTCTCTTGCGGCATGAGCAGTTGCCCCATCTTGCTAGAACCATGTGTGAGGTCTACTTTGAATGGCCGGGTGCAAAAAGGTCTCAATCATGGATACCTGAAAGAAAGGGTTGACATCAACAGATTGGAGACCCTGGTGCAACTGAAGGAGAACATCAACAGAGAAATCGGTGCAAGCTTTGATGTCATTTTTTTGCATGTGATGTAGTGATGTTGCAAAATTTGACTTGTACATATTAATTGCCAATATGTCCCTTATATTGCATCAAAATTGCATGCATTTGTAAAATTAAGGAAGTTATTAAAAATTGAAACCCTTCAGTGACTTTCGGGACATCCTGTACATGAAAGTAATCACAAGGCAGTAACTTTGCTTATTATAGGATATATTATTAGTGCCGTTGCACTGTTGAATACTCTAAGTTGGTTATTTCTATATATTAATACAAATAAATTATTATTATTATTTCGTATACACACAACAGATGAGACTGTTGGTAAAAAAAAACACTTCTTAACATCGAGCTACAACAAGTAACCTTAGATGCTAAGAACTTTCCTAAGAATCCCTACTATTTTCTGAGTTGCCTATATCCATCTGTTCTTCCATTCATATTGAATTCCTTTCTAGTTCTTCTGTCTAGAATTGCTAATTCAAATATGTCCAATCTACAAAAGCTGCTGAATATCTAAGTAGAAATACTACCTAATTATTTACAACCTTCACTAGATTCAGGCCATTTAGCTTCAGGTTCATTAACATAGTTAATCCTGTCAGATTCTAATACTCTTCTTTCAGTGATTTTAATGTTTGGCTAGCTGGTAACTGAATGCCTTCACTGCTGACTACCTGTCCTTTTTTTATGACTAATATTGCGCACTTATCTATGTCAAATTCTGTACCTATATCTTTGCTGAAGAGTCTTACAGTTGTATTAAGGAATCTATCTCTTTTTAATTTTAACTAAAAAGCTTCAGATCATCCATGTATTAGGTTTCAACTAAGTTTCTGCCATTTTTCTAAATTTTAGAATCTATTTTTATCAAGAATTCTATTTTTGAATTATTTTGGAATCTATTTTTTTTTTTTTTAATCTAGTTGATTTTAGTTAATTTTTGTTTATTTTCAGATCATTAAAATGGAATGTCAAGTTATAAAAACGAGCATTTTCGACACCTCTTTCTTTTTGCTTTTAATCAAGGTTCTAAGGCCACAAAAGTTGCTCGCGACATTTGTGCTGTGTATGGAGAGGGTGCCATGGCTGAAAGAACCGCTCGTGATTGGTATGCCAAGTTCAAAAATGGAAATTTTGACCTCAAAGACACATCTCGTTCTGGCTGTCCAGTTGAGTTCGATGGAGAGGGATTAAACCAACTTTTGTATGAAAATTCTCATCAAACGACAAGGGAACTGGTAGAGAAAATGGAATGCTCTCACACTGCTATAGAGAAGCATCTTCACTTGATGGGAAAGGTTCAGAAGTATGGAGCATGGGTTCCACATGCTTTAAGTGACAACACTGCGCATGAAACAAGATCTTCATCCGTGTAAAAGATGTTGTGCGTATGGTGGGACTGGGAAGGGATTATCCATTACAAATTACTTGAATGGAACCAAACGGTCAACACGGAACTCTATGTTAACAGATGGAATGACTCAACATGGCTATTCAAGAGGGAGATTAAACATACTACAAATAGTCATCCAATTAGATACAACTCCATTCAGGCAATCCTGAAGTTGTTCTCCCCTCTCTTGAAATTAACTTTCCCAAAGGCTGTTTCACCTGAATAGAGATTTACTTTCCATTTCTTCATGATTAACTCATTTATGCTGTCTGTAATACTGAGAATATTCTCAAACACATGAGTGTGGAATCATGCATGTTATAAGCTTTCTTATAATCTATCCTTGCTATTGTTAAATTTTTGCTTCTAGATTCCACTCCTTTTAGGGCTGCTTTGTCTATGTGTTCATGTGTTTCTTTAGTCTTCTTCCTGCAACCTTTCAGTTTTACTGAAAGTAAATTCTGACTGTGAAGATGCTTATAAATGCTTACTGAGAGCATTCCTGTTAACAGCTTCCATGCCAATGGTAAACAAGTGATTGGTGTATAATTACTAGCTATATTGCCTTTGCTTTTGTCTTTCCTAAGAAGTACTGTTCTCCCTCTAGTCATCCAATTAGATACGACTCCATTCAGGCAATCCTGAAGTTATTCTCCCAGTCCAATTAAGTATTCTTCCTAACACATTATCCATTATTATTAATATTATTATCACCTCTGCCTTAGCATGGACAGAGCTATTGTTTTCAGTTGTGTTTGTTTGTTTGTAGACAAGATATCTCAAGAACTGCTGGATAGATTCAGATGAAACTTTCAGGGATGTTTGGCCTCGTGACTGGCATAAACTTATTAGATTTTGGGATTATCTGGTACTGGACAAGGATTCTAGATTATTTTTCTGGTTTTTTCACTTAATTTTTGAGAGCGGTCAAGTTCATTTTTAGTATTCTCGTTTGTGAGAGCAGCTAAGTTTATTTTAGATATTCTCATTTTAAAAATCCTCTGTGGCTAATTGTTGAGAGGACATTGGTGTTGCTCTGGCGGAGGTTTGTGCTCTCTGAGTGTCATTGCCGCCGCCACCACCACCACCATCAGGTGGATCTATGGAGAGGTCACCAATTTCATGGGTTCAAGGAGTAGATTTTAAGTGTAAGCATAACATGTCTGAATACATATTGTATTTATTGTGTGCCAGTGGAAGTGTTAAGGGTGAGTAGAAGCAGCCATAAAAATAAGAATAAAGCAGAAATAAGGAGAAAAATATTAAAGGAAATATCAAATTAGAGTCACAAAAAACAGTGTTCAACATCATTTTGGTCAAATGTAGTGTTTGCATGCACTTGTCCACACTGTTGAAGTGTATGCATAGAGTAGTTGGATTGTTAATTGTGTGTGCATATCTTACATAGTATCTTTTGTTTCATGTCTGTATTTGTGTATGGAGACTGTTTCTTTGTGTATCTGTGTATGTGTGCTTGCGTGTGTATGTGTTTGTTTGCATGTGCATTATATTCATTTTGTTTTATCATATATATGTACAATGTGTGCCCACAATACTTCCAATTCACATGTACAAATTTGGGATTTATGGTTTTTTACTTAATACCTGTCATATATAGGTATATGTGTGTTTGTCACTCCCACCCCCACCCCAACAACGGGCTTCTTTCAGTTTCCGTTTACCAAATCCACTCACAAGGCTTTGGTCGGCCCAAGGCTATAGTAGAAGACACTTGCCCAAGGTGCCACGCAGTGGGACTGAACCCGGAACCATGTGGTTGGTAAGTAAGCTACTTACCACACAGCCACTCCTGCGCCTATGTATACATGATTGCAATCTATTTATATTTTTGAAGGCATCCATGTTTTTGGTGGTGTGCATCTCAGAAGTATTGTACATGAGGTTGGTTTGTGTGCAGTTCATCTGCATAATTGGATGATTGTGCATGAATGTGCCCATGCTCTAGTGGATGGATGTGGAGGTAAGCTTTGGAGAGATGTTGCGTACATGCATACACACCTACTCACATACACTCTCATACCTCACGTGGCAGATTTAAAAAAAAAAAAACATGCAAAACCAGACGATTTTTTTTTGTCTGGTTGCTCAGGAAAGTATTAGAATTTAAATATTGTATATATTTATTTAAATATATATGTTATCATTATCATACGTAAGCAAAACTGAAATATCTTGTCTTCTGTAAAAAAAATAAATAAATTGAAAAAAATTGGAAAGACTGTTTTAAATAAAAGGAAGGGATAAATAAAAGCAAAGAAACATTACTCGCTTTACTTGTAGTACTTTTCTTTCATTACATGGCTACTTTGAATGAAATGCTTCAAAACATGGAGTTACACATAATGGAACTTTGCAAATTTTACACATATAACGGGATTCTTTGCAAATTTTACACATATAACGGGATTCTTTGCAAACTGGCTTTCCATAGGCATCCCATTTTTTTGCACATTCCACACACTTTCTTGTGGGAAATTTCTTCTTTTCTGTGAGAGGAATATCCATGGGAAAATGTTCAAATGAGTACTGAGTAGGATGAGATGAAGATGGTCATCCAATTCATTGACGAGGAACATCAACATGATTTTCAATAACTTCAAGTCTGTATTTCATATGAGACATTAGTTTTGCTGTGGCTGCATTCATTTGAGTCAATGATTCTTTATAAAGTATGTATGAATTCCACACTGCCAGTCCATCATGTGAAAAAACACCTTCTTGTACTACCTCTTTCCATGTTTTTGGGATACGGGGTAATCAACTAAATGTTGGTTGAGTTTGTCAACTACACCAATAGTGAAGTTGTAATCATAAACCACTTGTGGCTTTATTATCTGTTTCCTTGGATGGATTATGAATGGTAGAGATCATAGTAACATCTTTTGTATCCTTCTATTTTAGTGCCATCACCTTTCCTCTTTGAAAAGCACAAATTTCACTTTTTTTTTTTTGGCAAATCCTTTCTTGTGAGATGTATTGTTTCTAGAAAATCTGTGTAATTAGCTACTAAAATATCTGCTAGTTCTGGATAAGCATAAAAATTGTCCACAGTTAGGCGATATCCTTTTCTCAGCAAAGGTTCCACAGGATTCATCACTATTCATGGTGTCATAGTAAGTTCTTGATATTTGTTGCTAATTTGGGTTCCCTTTTCACAATAAATCATAAATTCCCACACATAGCTAGTGTCAGATTCACATAACATGAAATATTTAACTCCAATCTATTCTTCAAGGGTAAATATTGAACCCAACCCAATCTGCCTTTGTATAACATGAGACTCTCATCAATGGAAATGTCTCATTTTAGCATGTATGAATGCTGAAACTTCTGTTGTAGCTTAGAATATATATCATATATTTTATGCAACTTAGGATTTGGGTGACTTGCTTTGTCATAAGAGTCATTATCAACGAAATGTAGATATTCTTTTATTTTACAAAATCGCTTTAGAGACATGACAGTTCCATAAATTGGCTGTTCAAGAAGAGGATGCTTTGACCAGTGCATTTCCAAATCCGGTGCCTTTATAATACTTCCAAGTATGTTCACAGCAAAAAATAAACGCATTTCCCTGACTGTAATAAGGTGCCAATTCTTATCTCTAGGTGAAGTTTGTTGTGCAAATCTATTTGTCTCACTGCACATAAAGTCAACTAAATCATCAAAATAAAGGGATAAAAAAACCAAGGAGTCATTTCCAAAACATCACAATCAATTGATATTCCTGGGTCTCCAATGAAAGGAAATGGTGGAGTAAAAGGTGCAAGATTATCTCCAACAGGAAGCCGATACCATTGCCTGGCAGCAAGCAAGGCATCATCATTACTATCATTATCATCATCATCTCAGAGAATAACTTCTGGATCCAATTCACTTGCATTAGAATCTGAAGAGTCAAGATTAGCAAAATTCATGTCAATTTCACTGTTGCAGCTCATTTTAAAAATTAAAAGCAAAAATGCAAAATGTGTCCTTGGAATAAGTAAACGTATGTTCGTATGTGTGTGCTAATGATGAATGATTGGTAAGTGCAATGATGTGAGACGTGAGTCATGTTACTGAAGTGAGAGCATGAATGGCATGATGTGCAGCCAGATGTATGATTAGGACAAACACTTGTTTACACCTGAAAAGCACCGTAGAAGAGTTGAGTTAGTCAAGATATTCTGTCCCAGCCATTATTTGAGAGAATAACTTTTGGACGAGATATTTCGTACAACTCTGAAAAAGGTCAAACATACAAAAACGAGATATCTTGCCATTGCCAGGCAAGGGGTTAATGCCTGCACACACAATAATTTCAATCATATTAATAAACCTCAGTTCTAAATATTGTATTGATTTGGAAAAAGAAACATAAAACAGAATAATGGGATATCAAGTCTAATAACAAAATTAGCTGTCATGTAGATTGATGTAGAATTAATATATTCACTTTTGTACAGTAAATGCATTAAATACAAGCGAAAGGTAAAGATGATGAGATTCATAATGGCTATTGCCACCATAGTCTTAATTGTCATTGTTTTACATCAGCTTTTTATGCTGACATGAATTGGACGGGTCATTTCTGCACTCCTAAAATAGATGACACTCCTTCTACATGCATACTTACACAAACTACAAACATCCAAATCAGGTGCAAACCCATCTACCAACACTAATTGCTTAGTACTTTGCAATAAGTAGTAAGAACATGTGTGAAAGAGAAACTGACCCTCCACAATATCTAGGAAGTTTTCTAAAAAGTAGTTGGTAGCTTCTGTTACCTAGGGGATCTAATTATCAGTGGGTCTCAGTGTTCTGAAAGCATAGTAGCCATAGTAAGAATAGACTGGTAGTATAATATATTAATGTTATCATTAGTTGCTCCAAAAGAATCGAATTAAAATATTACTTAAGAGGGAAAAAGCAGAGTTGTTAACACACCAGACAAAATGTTTAGCGGCATTTCATTTGTTTTCATATTCTGAGTTCAAATTTCACCAAGGTTGGCTTTGCTTTTCATCCTTTTGGGGGTCAATAGAATAAGTACCAGTTGAACATTGGGGTTGGTGTAATTGACTAGCTCCAAACCCCAAATTTCAGGCCTTGTGCTTATAGTTGAAAGGATTATTTAACAGGAAAATATTTCAATATCATGTGATTGTTGTAAATGACATTCAATTCCAATATTCTATGGAAAAATATTACCTTGTTTGGAAACAGGTAACAGCTGACGACAAGAAGGGCATTTGGCTATCGAAAATTTGCCCCAATAAACTCCATCTGACCCATGCAAGCTTGGAAAAGTGGACGTTAAAAAGACAATGAGGATAAGTTTGCTAACACACACCATTGAAAACAAAAACTACAAATTTTGCAAAGATTTTGAAGAAAGTGAAAGAATAAACCTGTAAACTTACCTAAAAGTTTATCTGCCCTTAAATTTTCCATATCATTTACCAAATTCCAAGAAAGTACCACAGTCTTTTTCGATGTTGATACAAGAGTAAAATCTGCTGGAGGGAAAGTCTCATGGACTGTTTCTTGAGAAACTGGGTTCACTAAATCATTCCTTTCATTAATTTTACATTCAATACTTTTAGAATCTACAAGAAAAAAATAACTTTTTGAAATGTCAAATTCAAATCCAATCAAATATATGAAGAATAATAATTTGTATAGCTTAAGGCAGCAAGATGGCAGAATTGTCAGCATGCTGAACAAAATGCTTTTAACATTTTGTCTATCTTTTACATTCTGAGTTCAAATTCAGCCAAGGTTGACTTTGCCTTTCATCCTTTCGGCATTGATGAAATAACTACCAGTTGCACACAGGTGCCGATGTAACCAACTAGCTTCCTCCCCATAAATTTCAGGCCTCGTGTCTATAATAGAAAAGATTATCATTTAATATAGTTTATTAATGCTGCTAACCTTCAGCACACTGATTTACCCCTAGAATACTTTCCTCTGCCACTGTATTATTTTTGAAGGACAAAAGATATGAGCACCTACTGTTTTAAAATTGTTATAACTTTTGTTGTATTGTGTGTACAGACTTGATTTTTTTGTATACCAATAAAAGAAGGGATGAATAATATTTTTATGTAAAGCATTAAGGAATAAACAATAGAGTTGCCCCTCAGAAATGTACCTCCTTGAGGCCAGTACTTTCTTTAAACTATCTAGCTATGGATGATAGTATCCACTCAGCATATCCTCGAATAATTTCACCATCTATATCTGCCTGAATAATTCCTTCAAAATTGTCATCTGAGTCAGAATCAAATAAAATTTCTTCCAGAAAACCTTCAAATGCAGGAGTGGCCATTTTCGGTCAGTAAAAAATTCCCAAAACTAAGTTCGATTTCAAAGCTTGATTACCTTGTGGTTAGTATATAAACAATGAAAAAGGTGTCAGAAAACAGAAGTTTAGCCTTGTTCGGAATTGAAAGTAGCTACAGGGCAACAAACTGCAGCAACAGTGAGGAGAAGGTTAATTATTAATATGCTTATAACTATATCTTTCTATGTAGTACTTGTTACAACACATGAACTTTATCTTGTATCAATTTCTCGCTACTAATTAATATGAAGTTTTTCTGCTTAGATTTACTAAAGAAAATTGCATCTGCTGCAGTAAAAGAAAAAAAAATTTCTGTCTAGATTTTCTACAGAGTAAAATCTGACTACTGTTTTAAAGAAATTTCTCACCAAGATGTCCAACTAAGAGATGGGAATTCTAAGAAAACAAAAGAGCTTAAGTCTTCTTATGCTTCCATCTGCCTTACACATTCCAACATCATTTCCAAGTAGTTTCTTGTAATACACTTACTATGAAACTCTTATCATTACCCAACCTTGTCCTGAAAATGCATATGGAGAGCCCAATCTCCATATCTATATCTTTGTAAGTCCCATACTTATATACATTGATGTTCCTGCTCTTTTACATGACTCAAACAGTCACAAGGTGTGTTCCTATATTTCATGTATGCTAAAGTTACCATCAATTTGCAATTGAGAAATTTACCCCTTATGTCACAGACTAAGAAAATAGCACTAGTCATGATGAGCTTTGTATATTTGTACTCCAGTGTCACTTTGATGGTATTCACTGCTCTCTCACTCAATAATCATAATCCTTTCTACTACAGGTACAAGGAAGGGGCTAGTCGATTACATCAACCCTAGTCTTCAACTGGTCCTTATTTTATTGACCCAAAAGGAAGAAAGGCAATGTTCACCTTGGTGGAATTTAAACTCAGAATGTAATGATAGATGAAATGCCACTATGTATTTTGTCTGGTGTACTAACGATTCTGTCAGCTCACCACCTTAATAATAATAATAATAATAATCCTTTCTACTGAAGGTACAAAGCTTGACATTTTTGGGGAGGGGACTAGTTGTTTATATTAATCCTAGTGTTTCATTGGTACTTCATTTACCAACATTGAAAGGATGAAAGGCAAAGTCGACCTTGGCAGAATTTGAACTCAGAACATAGCAGCAGATGAAATATCGCTAAGTATTTCACCTGGCATGCTAACGATTCTGCCAACTCACTGCCTTACTTAATAATAATAATAATCCTTTCTACTATAGGTACAAGACATGAAATTTGAGGGAAAGGACTAGTCTGGTACTTATTTCATCAAGCCCAAAAGGATGAAAGGCAAAGTTGACCTCAGCGGAATTTGAACTCAGAATGTAGTGACAGATGAAATAACGGTAACCATTTCTCCCAGCCTGCTAATGATTCTGCAAGTTCACCGCCTTCTTAATAATAATAATAATAATGGTTATTCATAGTAATTCATTAAAAAATGGAAGCAGCTAACCATGTATGAAAAACTTGGTTGCTGCCAAGTGATTGCAAAAAAACTTTCTTCTTCATTTTAGATAGAGAAGGCAGAGACCAGCCAAAGGATCTACTTTCAGAATCTCTCTCTCTCTTCCTGTCAGAATAACAACTATAGAGTGACAACTGTCAATGCTGGTACCATAAAAAATATTATATTCACAGTAGGTTGAGTAACTGTGTTAAAAAACAGTCAGTGGCTAGTTGTGGTTATTTAGCCCAAGGCCAGACCTACTAAAGCAGACAGGTCTATGATCAAAGGCTATTCCAGATGTTATCACACCATCATTATGTATAGAACAGTGTAACTGAAACAACATTATCCAATGTGTCTTTTCATACGATGGCAGTGTGTTTGAAGAAAACTTCACTGCTATTTCTAGTAGGTCAAATGACAATGTAGAAGCTTCCTCATTGGATTATTGCTATCAAATAATATAATGATGTTAAAGTTGATTTATTTGGAACAATTTGAGAGATGTATGGTGTGTGTATGGGGGGAGGTGTCATCATCAACATCATCACTTAACATCCACGTTGAGCTCTAATGTTAGTTTTGGAATAGTTTTTACAGCTGGATACCCTTTTTAAAGCTAACTACTTAAAAGAGTGTACTGGGTGCTATATTTGTGCCACTAGCACTAGTGATGTTGTGTAATTTGCAACAGAAGAAAACAAGGAAAAACAAAAAGAAAAAGCTCCCACTACTAAGTGGGGATTATCTGTGATGAGAAGGTGGCTTTACACCAAGTGTTGAAAGGCTAATGTATACTCGCTATAGAGGAGACACTTGGCTTAAGGAGATGAAAGGAAGGTGAGCATAAGAGAGGATATGGACAGCGGGTCATGGGAGGAAAGGAGAGAATGGATACATTCATAAGGGTGTGAAGGGGGAGTAACAGATGGTTAAAGATGGTAGTGATGAATGTGGTGAGTAATGAAGAAGGGTGGAGGTGCAGTTGAAGGGAGACACCAGTATGGAGAGGGGTAAGGTGAAAGATATATGACTGGTTCAGGAACAGATCAGAAAGTAATAGAATGAGGTGAAAGGTGCAGAAGTGACAGAGAAGGGGCTATAGTAAGTGGGGCATGATGATAGATAATAGAGGGCATTGAGAAGGATAGCAGATACAAGAGGTGTTAAGAATGGAGCATAGTAGAAGGGAGAGAGTATTGGCTGAGGGCATAGGAAGGAAATGATTGTAGAAATAGTGAGCAGAGATAATAATGAGAAATGGAAGTGGTTCTGGGGGAGGGGGTATGTAATATGTGCTGATTCAGCTCTCAGGTGATTACAAACAGCCAAGTAATACCATACATAGGAGAGTGATAAGTGTTAGAAGATGAAAGTTGGGGGAAATATCAGAGAGGCGGTGGGTTTTTAGGATATCATTTTTGCTGTGATGGTCAGGTCTTCTTGACCACAGTAAATCACCAACCATCTTGGTCCTTTGTCATCTGCTCTGCAAGGCTCTGCATTTTGAGATCCACCTTCAATAATTTGTCCCATGTCTTCTGGGGTCTCCCTTTTCCATATGTTTCATCCATATTAAGCATTTGGACTTCTTTATGTAACTGTCCTCATCCATATGCATCATATGATCAAGCCAATTCAGTCTTTTCTCTTGCACACTACATGTGATTCCTCTTATGACCAATTTTTCTCTCAGTACATTAGCATTCTGTCTTCCGTGCACTCTGACATTGCTCATCCAATAGAGTATACTAGTTTCATGCGTCTCTAGTCTTCATATGTCCTCTGAATTCAGGGCTCATGTTTCACTACCATATAGCATTGCTGTTCATACACAAGCATCATACACTCTGCCTTTCACTCATAAGAGAGACAGTTTGTTGACAACAGCAGTAATAGCTCCCAGAACTTTCTCCATCCTATTCTTATTCTAGCAACTATATTTTCAGAACATCCCCTTCTACTGCTAATTAGATTGCATAGGTAATGGAAACTATCTACAACCTCTAAGGTATTTGAGAAAAACTAATTTCCATCAGCCCTTAGTCTTTATGGCACCAGTGCATCTTTCACATACAAACACTACTTTCTCTGTTAGCATTGCTGTGATTCCTTTGCACTTTTTGAAGTCCATAGATTGCACTGGGTACACCATATGGGATTCCTGACTCCACCTTTCTCACATATTCAACAGGGCTATTTTACCTGAAGGAGGTAAAAATGCTACTAGTTTTCATATTTACAAGAATTTTGGTCTTTGCTAAGTTAATTTTAAGTTTCACTTTCACACTAGGAATTTCTTTTCTATTTCTGTAACAGATTCCACTATGAAAACAAGTTTATCAGCATATAGTAGTTCCAAAGGGCAGCTAGTCTTGAAATTTTCTGTTCTGCCCTGGAAAATAATGAATTGGAGGGGATTGAGAACAAGCCCTAGTGAACACCTACCTGTACACTAAATTCACCACAGTACTCATGGCTCTCACCTTACTGACAGCACCCCTGGACATGGCTTGTCTAATTCTGTTTTTAATCAGTCAGACAATAAAATCTCTATAACTTTTATGCTCTGGTTCAGCAATGTAATACCTCTGTAATACTTGTATCTATTATCTAAGCCATCTCCTTTACTATTGTAGCAGCTGACTATAATGCTGCTACACCAGTCATTAAGGATAACACCTTTCTGAATAATCTGATTAATTATACGGATGACTAGACCGGATCCTATCTGTATTTGAGTGGTAATTCCCAGTGGACCAAGGGCTTCCCTGTCTTCATATCCAGACACCCTGACTACCTCAATCACCTTATTCACCTATTTCTTTACCAAAAATATATGCCCACCACCTATTCATTTAGAAGAATTTGTATGTATGTTCCTTGCCACAAGCAGTCTAGATGAGACTCCTGTCCATTGTGCCTTTTGCACACAACACACATCTACATGTCCCTATTCAAGTATTTCAACAATCTCACCAGACCTATTTTTCATTGTACGAACATTGATTGTAGTGGCTTAAGTTTGTAGACTTGTGAAGCATGAAAGGGTAGTCTGAGGACTGTTTCCAGTATCTGCAAAAAAGACTTTTGCAGGCACATGCAGCAGGTCCTTATGCATGTCAGTGTAAACAGATATTGACTAAAACATGAATTGCAATTTCCTTCAGTTCCACAAAGCCTCCATGGATAAGCAACTGCTAGTAGAGGGGTGAGTAGACAGGGACGAGAAAGGGAAATTCTTTCTTGTCAATAGGCAGCTTCTGGCAGCGGAGAGGTTATGGAGCCTACCATGGCAATATATATATATATATATATATATATATATATATATATATATATACAGGAAAAATAGTTTGATAAGTGCTAACACACAAAACTCTTGGCCCTTGAATCACTCTGTTGCTTCTGCTAAATATCAATATATATTTATAGTACACCTCTTTCATAATATCATTGAGAGAAATTTTTAAGCTACTTACCATTACAGACAGACAGATAGAAAGAACAAATTACAACTACTACTAAAGGCATGGGAATTTTGAGGGGAAAATTAGAGAAGTTGTGAAATGAAGTAGGGTCCCTATGATAATTACTGCATCTACTCTGGAAATTAGCATAGCTGTTTTTTGTATCTATCTCTTAATACTGTTTATGATCTGGCAAGCATGGCAGCCACTTCTCTTCTTCTTGTTGCTGCTTTATATATAAACCCCTTTGGATATGCATTGTCCTCAAAATTACTCTGCTCGTGACTTTCTTCCATATTTGACAAAATGACCAGCTAAGTTGTTGCTTCTTCTTTGCCTTTAATTGTACCTCATTCATCTATTTGCATTTCTACCGAGTAAAATACTAACCTGTCTCTAATTTAATTTAAACTAACTTATAATCGCAATTTTGTCTCATTTAGCACACCTAGTAGTAGTTTAGACATTTCCTTACGTGTCATGCACTCAACCTTTCTTGCCACCACCACCTATACCAGAACCCCCCCTCTCTTTCTCTCCCTCTTTCACTTCTGTACCAGAACCTCTCTTAGAAACTCTTCCTCCTCTCAGTAGTCTTTCATCCACATTACTGCAACACACATGCTGCAGTGTATATCCTCTGTGATTGAAGAGTACCTATCAACTAATTAATTAACTATTTTAATTTTATTAACAAAGCTTGCATAGCACTCACTTTAAGCAGATGCAGCTAGTGCAACATATATGAATGATGATAGATTAAAGACAACTGTTATGACATGTCTCTTGACAAACGCTTGTTCAAACCTTCCTTTCAAATGCAAAATGCCACCCCAGTTCTCCTTGATCCCTCCCTCTACCCCCTTCACATCCTTAGAATTGGCACTGTCAATATAGGCACAATGAAAGGTAGGTCTGGTGAGATGGTTGAAATGCTTGAGTGGAGGTGTGTCCATGTAAACTGTTTTCAAGAAGTGAGGTGGAGGGGTGCTTCAGCCAGGCTCCCCAGAGATGAAAAACATAACAGTAATGAGGTGGGTGGTGTGGGTACACTCCTAGCTGAGAAATGGGTGGATAACGTCATTGAGTTAGTCAGAGTGTGTGATAGAGTACTTGGGTTTAGACTAGTTTTACAAAATAGTATAGCAACAATTATCTCTGCCTATGCACCCCAACTGGGCCTGCCAAATGAATAAAAAGATCGTTTTTATAATATTCTTTTACAGACTACCTCAAAAACAAACAACTGTGACCTCTTCATGGCTGGTGATTTCAAGTGACATGCTGGGCAGCTACCATGTATCTTCTGCAGAAGGCATGGTGGCCATGGAGTTGGTTCCTGTAGGTGGAAACAAGGTTTCTGGAGTTCTGTGATGTAAATAATCTTATGATCTGCAACACCAAATTTAGGAAGCCTGCCACTCGCCTGATAATCTATCAATCTGTTGGCAAAGCTAGCCAAATTGACTACATTCTCACCAGAAAGTGAACTATTTTGTTGTTCAAAAATGCAAAGACCTTCCCTGGTGAAGAATGTACCCCCTCAATATTGGTTAGTCATTAGTGACTTTAGACTACAGACTAGATGAATTTCAAGAAGCAGACTAGTCTGAAAAAGAAAGTTCTGGAAATTTAAGGATCCTTTGAATAATCAGAGATTTAGAGAGATTATAAATGAAGCAGGAGTTAGAGATATGTAATGTAGAGGATAACTAGAAGTTCCTATGAGACAACTTACTGAGCCACAGACCAAATTTGTGGCTGGTGCAAAGTCCCAACCAGACTTAGGGTGACATGGTGGTGGAACAGTGTAGGTGGCAAGACCATTAGAGCAAAGAACTATATCAGTTAGTTAGAAGGGAAACTGGGAGGCAGGTTTACTTAACTTGGGGAGAAGCAAAAAGGAAGAAGCTTGCCAATGTTCTGAGGTGTGAGGACAAGCAGCTTGAGGTGTTTCAGTTTGCAAGAGAGTGTGTCAGGGAAAACTGATGTTGTAAGTGCGTTTGCATGGATGATGGTTTACTTGTAGTTAGTGACTCTGCAAAGAAAGAGGCTTGGAAGTGCCACTATGAAAGGCTGTTAAATGTAGACCTAACAGAGGAACCAGCTATCCAAATAGACAGTAACATAGTAGATGAATCTATGAAGGATATGAAAACAGAGAAAACCCCTGGCCCATCAAGAATCACCACATCTGGTGGAGTGGGATATGGTCTAGTTACTGTATAGTTAATCAGGCTTGAAAGGAATGAAGCTAGTATGCTCCATTGGATGTGCAATGTCAGTGTGCATGTATCACTGACTGTGAGTGTCTTAAAAGAAAAATTGAGTATAAGAGGATCAAGTGTAGTGTGCAATAGAAAAGATTGTGCTGGTATGGCCATGTGATGTGTATGGACAAGAACAGCTGAGTAAAGAAGTGTTGACCTCTAACTGTGGAGGAAACCTATGGAAGAAGTAAACCCAAGATGTAGGATGAGGTGGTGAAATATGATCTTTGGATGTTGTGTCTCATGGAGACAATGACAAGTGACTGACACTGCTGGCAATTTGCTGTGTCAAGTTTAGTGAAATCATAGTCATGGCCAGTGCTGATGACACATAAAATGCACCTGTGCCGGTGACACGTAAAATGCACCTGTGCCGGTAACATGTTAAAGGTACCTGTGTACACAGTGGAGTGGTTGGCATTAGGAAGGGCATCTGGCTGAAATCTGATGCAGCTTTCCAACTCACCAGTTCTAGTCAAACCATCTAACCCATGCCAACATGGAAAATGGATGCTAAATGATGATGATGATGATGGTGATATGAAATGTGAAACAATGAAGGAAGTCACTTATTAGAACATGAGGGTGAGAAAGAGAAAAACAGAGAGAAGAAAGGAGAGAAACTTGAGTTAACTTAACTGAAAACTGAGAGACCAGTATACCTGGTTTGGCTGCCATAAAAAAAAAAAAAAATGAAGCACAACATGTTTCATAATATCCTGATGCATATGAATATGAGAACTGACAGAAGAGCCATTTATTTTACTACTATTAAGATAGATAGATCAATAAATACACAGACAGATACAAGCATGGCAACATAACTGAAACTGGGAGGCACCCATTTTATAATACATATATTACAAGTGTAAGCTAGTAGACTAAAAGTAATATACACATACAAAGTGCTCCATAATTGCCCTGAATGTATCTTTTCTGTCTCATGATATAAATTACAATGCATATTAAAGTCAACTCTGTTCATACCCCAAACACCATCATTAATTTCTTTTCCAGAACAAAGAGCTGCATTGTTTTCCAAGAACATCTTTGGTGAATCTGATAAATATGAAGAAAGAAAGAAATTATGGTAGTTTTAACAATGTTTTTTCTAAAATTTTTGTTCAAGAATAATTATGGACTGGTATGGCTATAACTGTGTTTTAATATTAATGAAATATAAAATTTCTATTCAAATCAGTTTTTTAGTATGAGAATTTCTAATAATATAACATTTAATATGTAATTATTATCGACTATTAAAAAAAAACATAACATGAAAAGAAATCAAATTTAGAACTGTAAGCTATAAAACAGTTTAATACCAATCCTAAGTTTGGTTGGCGTTAATACTGAAATCTGTTGTTGATGATGATGATGATAATGATGACAACAACATAATTAACTTAAATGATACTGTTTTCCTGAAATCAATTCAAGCTGGTACTTGGTATTAGACAATTTTAAATACTTCTTGATTTTTGGAATAGAGTTCATCATCATCATCGTTTAACGTTCGCTTTCCATGCTAGCATGGGTTGGACGATTTGACTGAGGACTGGTGAAACCGGATGGCTACACCAGGCTCCAATCTGATTTGGCAGAGTTTCTACAGCTGGATGCCCTTCCTAACGCCAACCACTCTGAGAGTTGATAAAAAGAATGTATTTTCATTGTCATAGATATTTTTCACATTCACAGGCATAGCTGTGTGGTAAGTTTGCTTCCCAACCACATGATTTCAGGTAGCAAAGCCTTTTCAGTAGATTTGTTAGATGGAAACTTAAAGAAGCTCATTGTGTGTGTGTGAGACTCTCTCCTTAATTTGGCATTGTGAAATAGTTGTAAACAAGTGTCACTGTTATAAAGATAGTCTCTGTCTACTCAAGGGGAAAAATTACTTACTTGGAAACATACAAGGATTAGCAACAGGAAGGGCATCTAGCCATAGAAAATCTACCTCAACAAATTCTTTCCAACCAATGCTATCATAGAAAAGTGGACATTGGAATGACAATGATTATGACTTCTTCTGCTGGCTTAGATTAAATGACAGTAATATGATAAGATCATTATTAACTCTTAAAGTCCAGTAATGCTATCTGTATATAAATTTCCTAATTTTGTTAGAAACTTGAAATTTTGATGAAATGCAACTGCATTTCATCAAAATTTCAAGTTCAGTATAAAAATCATAAAAATGTAACTACTCCATGAATTTGGAGGAAATTTGCCAATATGGCATGATGATTGTTTATGTACGTTATGAATGTAGTTTTTATTCTTTTATTTTTACCTGTTGTCATATCATTTTACCTGCCAAGATATGCTGAATAGAGTTAAGTTGATTACATGAAATTGTTTTCACATATACTCAGAAGTTATTATTTCTTGGACAAAAAATTCCTGTATCAGAGCTAAATTTGTGATCTGCTTATTCTGTGTGACTTGAAAACTGTATAACTTCCATGCAATAACTATGCTCTCCTCACAAACCAACCAGTATGCAGGGACTCTACATTTGAAATATATTAGCAAATTAATGTTTTTATAAAATCCTTATCATTCTCTCACAAAAGCATTGGTACAATATGAACTTCATGAAAACTCTATTCCTGTTCAATGAAATATCACACTAATTATCTTATCCAAGCTCAAGCTCTCTTTCTCTAATAAAATCACTAATAAATAAATAAAAACAAATGTTTAATCAACAATATCACCAAAATTCTAACTCATCACTTGAGGTATTAATCACTATTATGCAACAAAACTTGTAAATTAAGTCAATCCAATGAGTAATCCAAACTTAGCCAATATGATAAATTACACTGATAATAGTTTCACCCAAATTTCATTAATCAACTTTTGGAAGCAATTTTATATTCATTTTCTCCAGATAATATGTTTTGAAGAGCCCTTATATGATTTTCAAAAAATATCATTCATGATAGAATAATATTCAGCATAGGTTAGATGAATATATTATTGATATACTGTTTTACAGCCAGATGTGCCTTCCTATCACAAAACCTTATCTGTTTTCCGAGTTAAGAATCTCTCAATCCTCATATCTTCATATGTACTTCTATCCTAGGTGCAAAAAAACAATTCACACATGAATACAGAAATAACCCTTCTAATGAAAGAAATACCTTTATTTTTTGCTTCAAAATACTTGAAACTGCCCATCATAAATGTGTGAAGTGTTTCATGAAGATGTTTTACCTAAAAATTAAAAGATAAAAAAAATGTTCATATTATCATTTCACTCCTTACAACACTACTATACACACATACTTATTTAACCACAAGCATAAAGAAGTATATTTCAACCATGTGGTTCCAAGTTTAGTTCCACTGTGTGGTTCCATGAGCAAATTTCATTTATTCTAGTCCTGGGCTGGAGAGAGAGAGAGAGAGAGAAAGAGAGAGAGAGAGAGAGAGAGAGAGTGTGTGTGTGTGTGTGTGTGTGTGTGTGTGTGTGTGTGTGTGTGTGTGTGTGTGTGTGTGTGTGTGTGTGTGTGCATGCTTGTGTGTCTGTCTTGACATTGTGCAATAGTTGTAAATGCATATCACCATGCACATACCAGCAGTACCCCTTGGTTTGAAGTTTTAGTGAAAACATGTCTCAGCATGGGAAATACTACTTTGCTTGGAAACAGGTGAGGGTTGGAAGAGCAAAGGGCACCTGGCTATAGAAAATCTGCTGCAACAAATTCAGTCTGACCTATGCAAGTATGGAAAAGTGGAGGAATATTGTGTGTGCATATAATTTGATTTATAAATCTTTTTTTTTGCAAATTTACCTTGTTTTTATTTGTTATTTATCTGTAAGGTGTATGAAAAATTTAAATTAATTTGTATTGCGAATCATTATCATATTTATTTTTGTGTATTTATGTATGTATTTAGAAGATGGTATGGGTATTTCATTTTCTAGTTTCCTTCAAATATAAATTCCAATGTTTCATTGTTTTACCTTTACGGCACACTTGTCTTATGTGCATCAAGTTCAACTGATAGATAATCCAAAAATTTGAACAAATTTTCTATATTGAAATTTTGCTGTATACCCAATTGACTATCAGCTAATAAATCATTTTCAATGAAGATATTGAAATAAAATTTAAATAACTTTATATTTTGTTGAATTTACCTGTGTTTACCTGAAATTAGATTCGCTTTGAGGCAAAAATTATGCAATAGATTTGGTTAAGAATCTTCTGTTAAATTGGGTTCCAAAATTTACATTTATATTTTGATAAATAGTTAGAAATGTAGTTCTAAAAGGGTCATAGCAAGACAAGATTTCACCAGCTTTTGTTCCTTTTGGGCCTGATGGAAGTCATCTGGCAATACAAATACCACTCCTTCCATTTGAGATTTATTTTCACATAAATTCTAAAAAGTCCTGCCCAGAGTCTCCAGAGCTCTGCTGCCATTTGGCATCTCTTATGGATTTGTTAAATTCCCGAACTCTTGGCATTATTGCAAACAGGTGCATCATTTGAATCCAACTCCAAAAGGAACTTGAAAGCAGAATATGCTGTACAATCCCCAGGAAGAAGTGCGGTTGCAATGCCTGAAGAAAAACTTTATATTGATAGACTTTGTGAAACAATAAAACTGATAAAGAATGTCTTCTCAGATACACCATGAATACTGAAGTAGCAAATTCCAACTTCTTGCTGTCAAACCCTGTTAAAAATAGCAGAAGAAACTGCCCTTTTGCATTTTGCATTTGATCTGTATATCCTGTTTTCATGCAAGGGTACATCTTCAGTAAGGTCCTCATGATACTTAAGCCAAAGCTGCATTTGCAATGTTTTAAGAATATGATGACAAAAACATTAAGACACTTATATAAATATAGTGAAAAGAACATGAAGACATGAAGAATAAAACATCTTTGGAATTTGGCTATTTTTTGAAGAAATTTACTTGAATCTCACACTTCATAGAAAAGTTGTAGAAAGAAGCATTCATGCTGACTTCTTGTCATCAAATCATCATGTAACATAATATACCCCATGACCAGACATGTTTTCATGGAAGATTGGAAATGAAGGACACTGCTTGCATGATGGTGACATTTGTTTATGACTATCACAAAAGGCAAGGAGACAGTAACACACTCTCACATACATACACATCAGTCTTCTTTCAGTTTTTGTCTACCAAATCCACTCACAAAGTTTTGTTCAGCTCTAGAAGACATTTGTTCAAGGTGCTGTATAGTGGGACTGAGCCTGAGACCATGTGGTTAGGGAGCAAACTTCACCCTACACAGCCACACATATGCTTAGTACCTGGTGTACATAGTAAACTCTCTTTGTCATAATTAATGTCAAGTTAACTTTCAACAGATATCTTGCTTTCTGTATCTCTATTGCTTGATGTTCCTTGTATTGTAAAACCTGAGGGTACAGCAATGTTTTTGCAGTGTTGTGTCCCTTACACCTTGTGCTTGCTGTGCTGTGGTTGTTTAAGTGAAGTAAACCCACTGGCTAGTATGGTGCTGAATACTGGGATATCTTCATGAATGGGAAGGTCAATAAATTGCCAGAAAGCCTCACTACTGCTGATGCACTGTCCTTTCAGGAACTGATTAACTTCACTGCAGCTATTCCACTTTGTCTATCTATCACATTGGTAAATAGAAACTGTATGGAAGCCTGTTGTATGTGTGTGTGCGTGAGAGAGAGAGAGAGAGAGAGAGAGAGAGAGAGAAAGAGAGAAAGTGTGTGTGTGGATCTTCACATTGATACCATTTGGGTGACAGTGATGTATTTATGTCTCCCAAAAATAATATGTCCTGCAGTTTAGCTTTTGTCAGTAAAGGTATATATCATACTTTCAAATCAGGTCAAAGTTGGCAACAAGAAGGGTACCTGACTATAAAATACTACCTCAACAAGTCCTATGCAATCTATGCCAGCATCGAAATAGCAGATGCAAAAATGATGATGATGATAATGATGAATATATATATATATATATATATATATATATATATATATATATATATACTAGCAGAGGCACCCAGCGTTGCCTGGGAATGAAATTGTTGTTTATATACTGGAAGAAAAAAAGCAAAATATATTGTATAGAAATTTGAGGACATTCTGATAAATGATGGCTGGGCGTCTCTCATGAATGGGAAAATTGAAGATGCGCTAGAAAGCCTCATTGGTACTTGGAAACTTTTATGAAAATTAAAATAGGGATTAAATGAAAAAATGATTTACATGAATATCCTCACAAGAGTAACTGAAATAATTGGCGATTGTGGACCCCCCCCCCCCATGCACGGACGCACGTACACACACACAGATGAAATGGACGTGTGTGTGTGTGTGACAGAGAGAGAGAGAGAGAGAGAGAGAGAGAGAATGATAGAGAGAGGTTTGTTGTCATGTATACGTACATGCATAAATATGCATACATCTGTGTGTGTGTGTGTGTATGAGAGAGAGAGAGAGAGAGAGTAAATCCTATATACACACCGCTCTCTCACTCTGTCTCACACACACACACACACATACATCTAAAAATGATGGATGCATATGACAACACACCCCTTGACTCACTCACACTCTGTCGGCGATCTTTCGATACCAATCCTCCTTTTTGCTTCAGCGTTTGTTTACATCAATTTGGCAATTTCCGTAATGAAAGAGGGAAAGGAGGAAAGTGGGAAAGGACGTTAGTCAGCGACAGCTCTGATCTGTTAGGTAGCAGACAGCAGGGTTAGGGTTAAGGGAATGTGAGAGAGAAAGCTAGAGATAAGTGACATGTGTTTTTAAGGGAGTGTGAAAGAGATAGAGAGAGAAAGCGAGAGAAAACTGGCATGTGTTACGTCAATACCGGAAGTTGGCATTGAGGAACCTTTTTAAAGAAATGAATCATAAATATAAAGCAATATTATTTTTTTTAATTTAAAAAATCAAATAAAGAGCCTAACATTTATCCGAGGTCAAATTATTCATACATCACAAGTATGGAAGCAAATGGTGAAGCCGTTTTCACGTGATAAGCGATTACACACACATCTCTGTTTTATATATAGTATATATATATATATATATATAATACTGTTGTGTCTGGAGAGAGTCATTTTCTTATTGTGCCTTAAAATTTAACACTCACCGGTAAAATTTTCACTTATTTCTTATTTTTATTTTCCTAAAATTTTCGTTGTATCTTGCAATCTTTTCAATAGTCTTGACTCTGTCCATTATTTACGCTGCATTCTGTTTTGGCTTTTGTTTGTTTTTGTGCATGTGTGTGTATGTATGCATGCATGTATGCGTGCATGTGTGTGTATGTATGTCTGTGTGTGTGTATATGTATATATGTATGTGTGTGTATGTATATATGTATGTGTGTGTTTGCATGTATGTATGTATGTATTCTGTATTTGTGTGGGTTTTTTTTATGTATGTGTGTGCATGTGTAAGGCACAATAAGAAAATGACTCTCCCCAGACAGAACAGAATATGCTTCAACACACGAAATCACATAAAAAAATCTTGCAAACCAAATCCAAAAACGAAATATATATATATAATTATAAGATCTGGTAATTAGTCATATATTAATATATTAATTAATATCGATTAATTATCAGAGGGCCAGCACATTTAAAGAATCAAAGAGATTCAGAAATATTATCTGCAATCTCAGGGGATTAAGGTACATTTTAAAAATAACGTCGACCACTAACGTGGACAATTAATGCGCTAGAAATAGATCACATTTTGTGTCTATTAAGACTTAAAAGGTTCTCAACATGAAATATAGCAGCATACCAAAAACGTGAGAGGGCAAGACATTTAAAATCACCTAAAAAAATCATTATTAAACAGGAACCAGGTTTCGGATTTAACAAATTCTTACCATTTGTCTATTCCTCATCAGCCTGATTTGTAATGTAGCAGCAATTATCAGAATCGTATGTATAGTTGCCCACCGCCATGGTCTCATTCTGAATATATTCGACGCAGTAAATAGTTTCTGCGGATATATTCCTGGAATTAGCGCGCCAAAACGAAGACTTTTGAACTTTACCATTAAGCTGTAATTAGCAGAACCATATGCAAGCACACCCATGGCGGTGGGCAACTATACATACGATTCTGATAATTGCTGCTACATTACAAATCAGGCTGATGAGGAATAGATAAATGGTAAGAATTTGTTAAATCCGAAACCTGGTTCCTGTTTAATAATGATTTTTTTAGGTGATTTTAAATGTCTTGCCCGCTCACGTTTTTGGTATGCTGCTATATTTCATGTTGAGAACCTTTTAGGTCTTAATAGACACAAAATGTGATCTATTTCTAGCGCATTAATTGTCCATGTTAGTGGTCGACGTTATTTTTAAAATATATATATATATATATATAGATGTAGGCATGGCCGTGTGGTTAGAAGCTTGCTTCCCAACCACATGGTTCTGGGTTCAGTCCAACTGCATGGCACCTTGGGCAAGTGTCTTCTACTATAGCCTTCGGCTGACCAAAGCCTTATGAGTGGATTTGGCTGACGGAAATTGAAAGAAGCCCATCGTATATATATATTTATATTTGTGCTTGTGTTTGTCCACCCTATCATCGCTTAACAATTGATGCTGGTATGTTTACGCCCTCATAACTTAGCGGTTTGGCAAAAGAGACTGATAGAATAAGTACTAGGCTTACAAAGAATAAGTCCTGGGGTCAATTTGTTTAACTAAAACCCCTTAAGGTGGTGCTTCAGCATGGCCGCAGTCTATGAAACAAGTAAAAGAATAAAATATAACCACACAGAATAATAAGAATAAAATAATAAAATACAGCCACACAGCCATAGAAGTGGCAATGTGGCCAAGAGATTAATTTCCTAACCATGTGGTTTTTGGGTTCAGTTCCATAATATGGCATATTGACAAAGTGTCTTTTATGATAGCTTCAGGCTATTGTAAAAAAATGTCTTATGAGTGGATCTGGTTGACAGAACCTGAAAGAAGCCCACCAAATGTGTATGTATGCATGCATGTGTGTCAATATGTTTGTTTACATCTGCACTTCAAGTTACAAGCAGTGATGTTAACATTTCCCAGTCAACAAATTGTCCATTGGCTTCACACCTTTGAAGATAATTAAAATGAAAGATCTCTTACTTCCATTCAATCTTTTAAAAATCCTATTATATTTTTGGATTAAATAATATTAGGAATTGTATGTTAAAAATTGTTGAGATATTTGGTGCATTGAAGAAGTATAAGCAATATAGTGCACATAAATTTTAACAACGAAATCTTACATGGACCTCCAAGGGTCATGTAGACTCTTGTTGAGAACCAGTTGTCTAACTTAAGCTAGAGTAGAAAAATGAAATAAACACAAATTATATCCTCATCATCACTGTCATTGTTTTAACATTCACTTTTCCATGTGTTGAGTGGAATTTGGTGAGGCAGATTTTCTACAACTGGAAGCCCTTCTGGTTGTCAACCTTCACCTATTTCCAACTAAAGTAATATTTTCCCTTGACCAAACATGATTTCACAGAATACTGGAAATAGAGGAAACCGTTTGCATGACAGTGACACTTGTTTACAACTAACATGTGATATCAAGGTAAGGAGACAGTAACACACATACACACACAAATATATATATCACACATACACGTCTACCAAATGCACTCACAAAACTTTGGTTGGTCTACAGCTATAGTGAAAAACACTTGCCCAAGGTGCCAGGGAAAATGTCTTCTACTTCAACCCTGGTCCTACCAAGGCCTTGTGAGTGGACTCAGCAAAACACAAAAGAAGGCCATTGTATATATGTCACAGAACCTCTCAAAACTAGACACCATTATCTAAGTGTTATCCAAGCCTTATATGGATATCATTATGGTTTCCACAACTAGGCAGTAATATTCAATCCAGTAGTGTCAACAACATTAATAACAAAAGTGCTGCTTGGGAGTCAATAGAAATCAATAGGAGTGAAACATTAGCATAGTATATCCATTACACCAACATCAAATTAAACAAATTAATATTAACTTATAGTTACAAAACAGTATCTATAAAACAAAGAACTCTCAAACAAAGGACATTGTGATCCTAAAATTATAGTACAAAATAGAGCTAGTGAACTAAACTTATTGAGGACAAAATCATTCAAAACCTGATACCAAATATAGTAACACCAACACAAGGAACAGCAAACTTAGAACTTAAAACATATAGACTATTTGAAGAACATAGACTACTAGATATGTTGCTTCTCAATCTATATCATATTACAAACATGAAATTACACCAAAAACAAGCCTAATATAAACTAGTGGAACAGTTTATATACCTCTAAACCAACATCCTTGAAAAATGTACAAGGAAAAAGACAAGCATAAATCAATAAATAAAATATGTTCAGTTATATAAAATAAATTAACCAAATAAACTGTAAATCAGAAGTAAAACAAAATAAAATTATATTAGAATTAAATTAAATTAAAAATTATATATAAAATAAAATAGACATGGCAAAAACCACCTAACTAAAACAAATTATAACATAAATAAATGTCTTAATTACAAAGAGACTCAATCAATTAAATGGCAACATGCCTGTTATCTGAGAACAACTCAAACTAAACTTAAATTTATAGAATAAACAAATATATTTGGAATTTAAACTAGCACATACTCCTAAAATCTATAAACATTTATGAGGTGTGTGGCTTAGTGACCGGGGTATTCAGCTCACAACCATAAAGCTGAGTTTGATTCTCAGCTGTGCATTGTCCTTGAGCAAGATACTTTATTTCTCATTGCTTCAATTTACTCAGCTGGCAAAAATGAGTTGTACAAGCAATTCTTCTTTAACCAACCTTTTATCATTGTAACCTTGTTTTTTCACATGTACCATTAAATTTTGAATCCTATCTAAAAACATTCCAACTATATTTATTATTCTACTCTATCTAATTACTTAACTGGAAAACATACAACCGATCCACAGAGAAATTGTAGCCCATGGCAATGATGCAATGCATCAAAATTGTTTGACCAAACCTATCCTTTTACTACAGCATAGATCATTAAGGATATCGAATTTGCATGAAGACAAATATAAAATCTGTTAAAAAAGGGCTACAATTACCACACATTAGAATCCCCTTAATTTGTCTAAAACTATCCCAGCAGATGTAACATTTATTATTAACAATAAAGCTGACCATCTCCTTTAGTCTACTTTTACTAAAACATGTATAACCATCAAATCTACACTTAGACAAAAAAAAAAAAACCTTCACCTTTTTAATAGAAATATACTTATAACCCTTATCAAACACTAAATATATCTTTTCAAATCAAGATTAGTGTAGTGTAGAAAAATCATAAACATGCATGATCTTAATTACTTTAACACTTTGTAGTTTAAAAATTTGTTATTGGACCTTATGCTCCAAAATAGGCTTACCCCAGAATTCCAAAAGATTAATTCACAGTGTCCATAAAGTATTATCTAACAGTATTTAAAGCTCCATTAAGCAATAAAGATAGTAGCTAGGACATTTTCTGGAACCGCAATAAATCTACTTTTATATAGTACCTAGAAATCAAAAACAATTTTCCACTTCAGGTATTAATTTTCTTATTACCTTGGTAGTTTTATTCAGTACAATCCTATATGTACTATTACCTTTAAAGCTAAAGTCACTGCTTACTCACCAGTCATAACCTAATACCATTTTGAAATATATTTTCCCTGCTGCTTTATCTGCCAGTATTATAATGTACTTATCATGTAATGCACTAATATACTCCTTAACTTCAGGTTTACTTAAAGCTGATTCACTTCCTATTGAGTCATTCATTCTTCTAATATGTTTCACTGATTAAATAAAAACTTCTCTGGAGAGTTTTCAATGACTAGTTCAAATACGTATGCAAGTGTAAAAAGACCATAATTGTATGGGCCAGCATGGAGATTAGTAATTTGAACTTGAACTGAAGGAATTATGTTTGTTTGTGGCAAGTAGAGTGTTGTTATCTGTGTAGTTAGCTCTTGTAATGCTGGTAAATTTAAGTTGTCATAAACATCTCTGAAAAAATTGGTTGATAAAATAGAATTATTGTTTTTGATGTGATGGATAAACAATGTGCAGTTTGGACTATATGTTAGAAATTCCATGTGAGAAAAAATGGTAGGTTGTATTGGAATTTCAGGAAAATTTTCAGCTATTATTTTTCAAGCCAGTGCCAACAAGTTTGTTACATAACATTTACCCCAAAAGTAAAAATGACTTCTCCTCATATTTCAAACCAAATGTTCTCAACCAATATGTTCCCTTGTTCATTAGCTCAGAGGAATGAGAAATCAACTTTTTCTCAAAGTTTGTCAGACAATTATACAAATTCTTCTTAATGTCTGCACCAAGCGGTATTAATTTTGAATTATAGTGTTGAATAATAGTGTCCATTATGTAAAATGAATTGCTCTCACCAATCAATTTAAACTTTTGAAGCAATGAATCGTCAGGCTGTGATGTACACACATTGGTATGTTTGATATAAGATCTTCAGGTATAATCTGTTCTTATCTGCATGTATCCAGAAATGATAAATGGCTTCTCATTTTTTAAAATTCATATTTGAATGGTACAAAATCCATTGGTTCAGGATTGGGCTCGACACTGGGGTCTAGTGAAACTACTGGGCTGACAAAATAACAGGTGAATTTCATCACATTTACACAAGACTATTTGACTAAATATTCTTTTTGCTTTTACCATGCTTGTATACTGATTTTATTAATATCATGCTACTAAAAACATTTCATGGACTACATAGAATAACATATAGGTCATTGTTGCTTAACTCTGGATAAACTTTGATTAAAGGCATTAGAACTATGTCCATGCCTTCTTTGTTTCAGGTAAAGTGTAGCTCTGAGTACATTATATCCAATGTAAATAATGTTTTCCTTTTAAGCTAGTAGTGTGAGGTTCTAGAGAATTGGTGTGCAATTTCAAGCAAATATTTATCCATGCAAATATTATCCTCATTTTCCTAATAGATTGCTTGTTCATTACAAGGTAATTCTCCTACATAAACCCGTGCATATTTTCTAGATAATTAAACTGAGACATAACATTAAATGTTTGTAGTCATGAATCCACAACCATTAAATTATCCATCTGACTATTAAATTAACTTCCATTTGAAATACCTTAAAAAATGTTTGGAAATGCACTTTTTAATAATATGAATCTTTCATAAATAGAGGATTGTGAAGACTAGCAGTTCTCTGTAACTAATTAAAAAATAAAAGTAACCATAAAAGAAATATTTTGGAATCCTTTTTGGATCTTCCTTACTTGTATTTGAAGAGAGTTATAAGACTCCTTTAAAATATCAATTTCTGATAGAAATTTCTTGGTAGCTGGTTGTTCATCGGCTGATAGATGTGTTTGCTTCAGATGGAACTGAAAAGAAACATGGAATAAATTTACAAAAAAAAGTAGATAAAGGAGTGAAACTTCTTGATCTTATAATTAAGAAAATAAGTTTTTAACCAACAGCTTTCATTAAAATTGAAATTAAGCACTATATGCAGATTAGCTTGTTTGAATGGCTTTACAATAGTTTTCTTCATTGTTGCAGGCTAGATCTAAACTGGAATTCTGAAACAGACAGCTTGTTCATGCCTGCACACTGATTTTATCAATATCTTGAACTACAGTGATTAACCAGATGTGTTGTTGCTAAAGTGGATAAACTTTCTTCAAAAGTATTCTATGTCCATACCATATGCAAATCTAGTTGATTTCAAGATTTGTCAAAGCATTTTTTACAATTATGTGTCCTTCTTGACAGCTGTCCTTCAATAAATAAACACTACTTATGATTAAAGATGAATGAAAGAGAAAACAACTTCAATTATGGGTCAGTTGATCTGCTGTTTGGTACCAAATGACTAACATTATCAAGTTAGGATATTAAGCTCTTTATAAAATATTTGAAATTTCTAAAAATTATTCTTTCTCTAAAGATAAAAACTGTTTTCAAAATGAAATATCTCTCAATTTCAAATCATGATATTATCACTTGCAATAACTACTGATGATGTCATTAGTCACTCACTCAACTTCAAAACATTCACAAACTGCAACACATACTATACTAGAATGAAAAATGCGAGTAAGGGATAACAACAACAATATTTAGTAAACCTGGAAAAATACAGGACAAGAAGTAAGCCTAAAATAAAAGAAAAGAGCTTAAAATACTGCAGCTAAATATAAAATTCAATAAAAATAATCTGATGCTTTATCATAAATTCCCATGTATCAAGTAAAAACTGCTTTAAGATTTTTGAAATAGAGATTCATTTTTGCCTGTCTATTATTAATATAATGCTATAAGGATGATCTTTATTTTCTTTCATTATGATTAACTCTATGACATCTGCATTTGATCTGACAAACAGTTAACTAACTAAAAATAAAAATTTTAAAAGTGAAGTAAAATAATTTTGCCAAAAATAAAATGAAAACATTTAATTACTTAAATAGGCTTAAATTTTACAATAGTCAAACATTTAATTTATTTACCCACTTTCTTTATATTTGTAAAATATTTTAGTAAATAAAAAAAATTTAACTACTAATGTTACAAAATATAACCACTTTATTTTCATATATTAAAATGATTTAAAATTTATTTACAGTTAAGCTTAGCAATAGTGAAATAATTTGGGTGAAAGATGGTTGATCAGTATTGAATGGCTTGGCTTTTTTGAATATTTTATTTAATTGGCAACCCATTCAAATTTTATTTGAGCAGCAATATTTTACGCTCTTTTCTTTTATTTTAGGCTTACTTCTTGTCCCGTATTTTTCCAGGTTTATTAAATACTTAAGAATATTGTTAGCCCTTGCTTGCATTTTTCATTCTAGTCCACTTTTTTTACAGGTGGTGCAGAAAAAATTAGTAGTTTTTATTCTAATGATAAATTTAGCTTACTTTTTTTATATTATTTCATTTCTTATTGATCTTTAATTGATTCCTATTCATTTTTGTTAGAAATTCTAAATTGAATAGTATTTTCTTTACATTGAGTATTATGAAATCTGCCTATTTAGAAATAATTTTTTAATTAATATTTATCAGAAATAAAATTTTTTAAAAAGAGAGCTGTAATAAAAAAACTATAAAGCACTAATTATAAGTAATGAGGAAAAAATGAATTAGGAGAAAAGGTCAACTAAAAAAAACAAAGCAAAACAATTATAGACTGGATTTTATGTTTGCCTTGGATTGACAAGTTGTCATTTAACCCTTTTGCCACCAACCCGGCTGAAAAATTTTTTGGTTCAAATGACCAACCTGGCTGTAGCTGGCCGAGAGTACCCATAGATATTTAAATGTGAATTTGAACACAAATTTTGTTAATACATCCATGGAAACATGTGATTTCACTTTGTAAATAGTTGAGTAATAGTATCCGATATTATTTGTCGTGATATCTGAACTCAGTGAATTTTAGGAGATTTTTTTCCACATTTTTTCAGCGTCAATTTTTTCAACTTTGAAAATGGATAGGAGTTTCATGCTGTCAAGCAGTGATTCTGAATTTGAGGGTTTGTCAACGGAAGATATAGAGATATTGAGAAAAAGAATGAATGAAGTACAAAAGCACATGGTGTACAAGAATCATCATCATCATCATCGTTTAACGTCCGCTTTCCAGAGGCTGCACCAAGCTCAATCTGATCTGGCAAAGTTTCTACAGCTGGATGCCCTTCCTAATGCCAACTACTCCGAGAGTGTAGTAGATGCTTTTACATGACACCGGCACAAAAGCCAGTCAGGCGGTTTTGGTAATGACCACGCTCAAAAGATGTTTTTTACATGCTACCTGCATGGGAGTCAGTCCGGAGGCACTGGCAATGACCACACTCGAATGTTGTTTTCCACATGCCACCGGCACATGTGCCAGTAGGGTGACTCTGGCAAGGATCACGCTCAAATGGTGCTTTTCACATGCCACTGGCATGGGAGCCAATCCGTGGCCCTGGCAACAATCACGCTTGGATGTGCTTTTAACGTTCCACTGGCACGAGTGCCAATCAGGCGGTACTGTTATCAGCCATGCCAGCGATTCTGATTTGTTTTCACTTGCCTCAATAGGTCTTTGCAAGCAAAGTTCATTGTCCAATGAATGAGGGGTACTCATAAGTGGGTTAGTTACACCCACTGGCATAGGCCATGGGCCATGGTCACACTTGGCTTGTTGGATCTTCCCAGGCACAGCATATCTCCAAAGGTCTCGGTCACTAGTCATATTTTGCTCAGTTTACCAGTATTGACCTGTAATTAGAGTCAGTTTGAGACAATAGTTATGCAATAGAATTGATTAAGAACCCTTTCTTCAATTGTGCTCCAAAAATCACATTAATATGTTGATAAGTAAAAAGGTTACAGTTGTTTAATGAAACTGGTCTAAATTCATGATTATTTTAGAATTTAATTGAAACTCATGAGGGGTGTACTTTGATCAGAAATACAGTAATGAAAGGGTTAAGTATCTTTGTAATTGCAAGTAAGACAGATAATTACAATTATATAAATATTTATAAACATAATTAATATTAGATCTGCTGTAATACATATAATTTATAAAGTTTGTATAGTTATTTAATGCGCCAAGAAAAAACATACGAAAAAAATGAAAACACACAAATTCCATGTAAAAAAATAAGAAATAAATTTATGCATAAAGAAAAAAGTAGCTAATAATAATGCTAAGAGAATGAAAAAACATTTTTTAGAGCAATAAGAGCATTCTAGTTTGCTTTTTCACTTTGTGATATCGGACAATGTGAAAAGAGAGAAAAGCTAGGGCCCATCTTCATAAGAAAAATAGTCTGGGGAATGTCCAGTTACGCAGGGTCCATTAACCCATTCCCTAGTGTTTTGTAGCAGTAGAAGTCAGTTGTCACAGCAGTCACACTCCGAACATAGGTGTAAACAAAACAAAATGAAACAACAAATTATCACATTTTTTCATTACTTAAAGCTTCTTAACATTTTTCTATCTAATATCTTTTAATGAGGTCTTCACCAAAAGATTCTACTCATCGAGTTCTATAAGGGTGTAATTGAAGTATAGTTTGCTTTTCAAATACCTGAGATATTTTGAGTCAAAGTCAATTTTAGGCATTACTTAACAATTTTTTGGCTACTTAAACCTGCATAACTTTTTTTCTATCTAATATCTTTTAATGAGGCCTTCACCAAAAGAATCTACTTGTTAAATTTTTCTAAAAGGGCATATTTAAAATTTAGTTTTTCCTTTTAATAACTGAGAAATTATGAGTGAAAGTAAATTTTAAATGTTACCCATTTTTGGCCTACATTTTTTTTATCATAACCAAAATCAGATTATCTTATGTTAAAATGTAGCCCATCACTGCTTCATCATAGTACAAAAAACTGAATTAAGATTGAGCTAAAACTGAATTAGTGGTAAAGCATTGAATTGGCTGCGAATGAGTAAAAATTGACCTTAAGAATATTATTCACACATTGCCATGTATGAATGATAAACACAACAAAACAAAACAATTATCACTCTCTTTTCATTACTTAAAGCTGCATAACATTTTTCGAGTTCTTCTAAAAGGGTGTAATTGAAGTATAGTTTGCTTTTCAAATACCTGAGATATTTTGAGTTAAAGTCAATTTTAGGCGTCACCAATTTTTTGGCTACTTAAACCTGCATAACATTTTACTATCTAATATCTTTTAACAAGGCCTTCACCAAAAGATTCTACTTGTCGAGTTCTTCTAAAAGAGTATAATCAAAGTATAGTTTTTTCTCTTAAATAACCAAGAAATTACGAGTGAAGGTACATGTCAGGCATTACTCTCCCATTTTTGGCCCTACATTTTTTATAACTTTTTTTCTACTGAATCAAAATTAGATTATTTTATGTTGGAATGCAGCTTACCACTGGTTCATCATAGTGCAAAAAACTGAATTAAGATAGAGCTGAATTAGTGGTAAAGCATCAAACTCACTGCAAATGAGTAAAAGTTGACCTTAAGAATATTATTCACACACCATGTGTGAATGATTTCAGATTTCCATCATCAACATTTTAACATTCATTTTCCTACATTGCATGTATTGAATAGTCTGTAGTATAGCATACCACAACTTATTTTAATCTTTTGTCATTTCATCCAGAGCAATACAGTCATTTCTTTATACTTTTAATGTCTAGCAGCTCACTCAGTCCATCTATGCTCTATCTCATCATCATCATTGTTTGATGTCCGTTTTCCATGCTGGCATGGGTTGGATGGTTTGATTGAGGTCTGGAGAGCCAGCGGCTGCACCAGGCTCCAATCTGATCTCGCAATGTTTCTACAGCTGGATGCCCTTCCTAAGACCAACCACTCCGAGAATGTAGTGGGTGCTTTTTACATACCACAGGCACAAGAGCCAGTCAGGCAGACCTGGCATCGATCATGTTCAGGTGGGGCTTTTTACATGCCACTGGTACAGGAGCCAGCCAGGCAAATCTGGCATCGACCATGTTTGGATGATGCTTTTTATGTGCCACCGGCATGGGAGCCAGTCAGGGGGCATTGGTCATAGTTACAATATTGGTTTTATTTGACTCAACAGGTCTTCTCAAGCATATCATATCGCCTGACACATCAGGGGCACTCTTAACTGGGCCAGACATGCATGGCTGCGATCTCACTTTAGTTGCAGGGTCTTCTCAATCACAGCATATCTCCAAAGGTCTCCGTCTCCAGTCATTGCCTCTGTAAGGCCCAATGTTTGAAGATCATGCTTCACCACCTCATCCCATGTCTTCCTGGGTTACCCCTTCCACAGTTAGGGAGTGGCACTTCCTCACACAGCTGTTCTCATCCATGCGTAACACATGACCATACCAGTGCAGTTGTCTCTCTTGAACACCACATCTGATGCTTCTTATGCCTAACTTTTCTTTCAGGGTGCTTACACTCTGTCATGTATGCACACTGACACTACACATTCAGCTGATCATACTAGCTTAATTTCTTTCAAGCCTACACATGTCCTCAGCAGTCATGGCCCATGTTTCACTGCTGTGTAGCATGGCAGTTTGCACACATACAACATACAGTCCACCTTTCATCCTGAATGAGAGAGACCCTTAGTTGCCAGCAGAAGTAGGAGCTCTCTGAACTTTGCCCAGGCTATTCTTATTCTAGCCACTACACACTCAGAGCAATCACCCCCACCACAGACTTAGTTGCCTAGGTAGCAGAAGCTATTAACTACTTCTAGTTTCTCCCCATGGCATGTGATGGAATCTGTTTTCTGTACGTCTTCAGTACTTATTGCCCCTGTGCATCTGCCACACACAAAAACTATCTTCCCGGTTAACTTCCTTTGATATTGTTGCACCTTTTATGTGTCCATAGCTTACACTGGATACATCGTATGGAGTTTCTACCCATGCCTTTTCTACAGATCAAGCAGGGCATTCTACCTGAAGGTGTCTGTGATTTGACAGAATTCCTACTTACTTTTGTTTTTGCTAGGTTAACCCTAAGGCCCTTCGATTCTAGACCTTGCTGCCACACCCTAAATTTCGTCTCTAGTTCTGGCAGTGACTCAGCTATTAGAGCAAAGTCATCATTATAGAGGAGCTCCCAAGGGCAGCCTGTCTTTAATTCCTCTGTTATTGCCTGGAGGACTATAACGAATAAGAGGGGGCTCAAGACTGATCCTTGGTGAACCCCTACTTCTATTCGGAATTTTTTTACTATACTTGTTGCCAACTCTCACCTTAGTGACAGCATCCCTGTACAGGGTTGTACAGCTCTTACGAAACACTCATCTATCCCCAGTTTCTGCATTGACCACCAGATAAGGGATTGGGGGACCCTGTCAAAGGCTTTCTCCAAGTCAACAAAAGTCAAGTACAGAGGTTTATCTTTAGCTAGATATTTCTTCTGCAGTTGCCCTACCAGAAATATAGCATCAGTGGTGCTTCTGCCTGGCACAAAACCAAACTGCATCTCATCTAGGCTAACTCTCTTCCTAATTAGTTGGGCTATGACCCTCTCGGTAACTTTCATTACCTGATCCAATAATTTGATACCTCTGTAGTTATTTCTATCTAAAGCATCACCCTTGTAGCAGTTGACTATGGTGCTGCTACACCAGTCATTGGGTGTGACTCTTTCATGTATCACCTGATTGACTATAGGAGTGACTAGGCTATGGCTGACACTGCCAGATATTTTAAGCATCTCTGTGGTGATTCTTGATGGACTGGGGGCTTTCCGTGTCTTCATATCCTTAATTGTTTTATCTACCAGGGTACTGCAGATTCAGGTAGCTGGCCCCTCAATTGAGCCAACCTTTGGCAGACTCTGCTCCTCCCATTCATTCTCCACATTCAGCAGTCTTTCATAATGGCATCTCCAAGCCTCTTTCTTTACAGAATCATTAAGCGCAAGGGCACCATCATCCATGTAGACACATTTATCTCCTATGATATCATGGTGTTCTCTCACACACTGTCTTGCAATCCGAAATACCTCAGTTCTTTGGCCCTAACGTCACTGAACATTGGCAAACTTCTTCTTTTCTGCTACTCCCTTGGCTAAATATACCTGTGTCTTAGCTTCCCTTTTGGCTATCTGATAGATTCTTCTGCTACCCCCGCTCTTCCAGGCCATTTTCTTTGCTCTAATGGCCCAGTCTATAGTATTGTTCCACCACCATGTTACCCTAGGTCTGGAAGGGACTTTGCACCAGCCACAGATTTGGTCTGTGGCATTTAGCAAGCTGTCTCGCAGGAATTCCCAGCTGCCTTCTATGTCACAGGACTGTAGCTCCTCCTCCCTCTCATCAAATTTCTTGGTAAGGATATCCCTAAATCTTTGACTAGGTGAAGGGTTCTTAAGCTTCCAAGTCCTTCTTTTCTAGATTGATCTGCTTTTTGGCTTCCTTCTGGCCTGTTTAATATCACTAATAACTAGTCTATGCTGGGGGGTACATTCTTCACTAGTGAGCGTCTTTGTATTTGAGAGCAACCATGCATCCCGCTGTTTGGTGAGAATGAAATCAATCTGGCTAGCAGAGTCACCTGATTGATAGGTTATCAGGTGGCTAGCTGGCTTCCTGAAGTTGGTGTTGCAGATCAATAGGCTATTTGCATTGCAGAACTCCAGGAATCTAGTTCCCTCTTCATTTCTGAAACCAACTCCATGGTCCCCACCATGGAAGATAGCAGGTTGCTGTCTTACATGCCCATTAAAATCTCCAGTCACAAAGATGAAACCATTGTAATACTACTTCAGAACAATAGGTCACAGCTAATTCCAGGCTTTTTAGTTATTCTGTAATTGCTGCCCATATCTTACCTTAAATGGGCAAAATTTTGTAGCCAGTATAGGTAGTATTTCTGTGTTTTTTCCCCATGCATTTCTTAATCTACATATACTTTCACTTCAATCATCTGCCTTCATTAGATTACAGAAACTATTTTCACATCTACAAAGCCATCTTTCTTTCATGGTATATTTCCATTGCTAACTACATTAGTCACAACTGAAGATTTTGTTTATGATGATTTTCTGGAAAACCTGTATTTGTTCTTAATTCATGTATCATTGTACCAACAACTATAGCAAAGAGCAGTGGAATGGTGATTACCTTTATCATGATCATTCATGTAAAAAGATTTCCGCATTGTATTTAGATATAAAAAATACTAGTGGTAACATAGAACACTTCCAGTAGATTGGTATTGAAAGGGTACACATTCTCATCATACTCATTTTACTTTTTCCTAGTACACAAATTAACTGATAACTTTTTGTTTACATGAGTGAAAAATTTTGTATGAAATTTCTGCTTCTACATTTCCATCCATAACTTTCAAAATTATCTTCTTACTTTCTATAATGTAGGAGGACACTACAGTGACCATAGGTTCATCCATTTTCTCTGGAATAAAAATTATAAAGAAGAAAACTTACTTTGTTGCACAAAACTTGTACAATTTCCATAAGCTGCCTCAGAAGATTGGATTTTTTATCACATTGCATCTGCTGTCTGAAATGCCAATAACAATAGTGAAAAAAAAAAAAGAAAAGAAAATAATAATAAGAAGGCTACAAGAAATGACTAGGAAAGTAGATTCTGTTATCAAGAGGATAGATACTTTATATTTTATGTTGAGCGCATGATCGATGAACGCCGCTACAGGTAGAAGGGAAGAAATATAAAAATTGCTAGAAACAACAGCCAAATCTCCCTTAAATCACACAAAGTAAACGGAATTTTAAAAATCTAATTACTGCACTGGAAAGTTCACGTCAAGAAAATTCCATTGATGTAAAAATTTTTACGAAAAAGTGGAAAATGTGGATTTCTATAAACTTTTAAAAAGGCTTTACACAGACACACAACTTCACGTTTATTATATATAAGACAACATAATAATATTAGGGAATAAATTCCAAAACTTACAGGGCAAAATTCAATTTAGCAATACTAAATCAAATTTTCCAATATAAAATATATGTATATGATTAAGAGAAAAACCACTATTGAATAATTCAATAAAGAAGAGTTTAATTCATACCCTCCAGAAAATAATTATATCATAAAAACTTTATTCAAAAAATCAACAAAAGAATAAAATACATAAAAGAATAACTAGTAAATGGTATAAAATGACTACGCAAGGATATTCCTATACCATCTAGAAAGGAATATATTTTGAAACTTATTAATAATATTAAAGATTTTATTAATAGTATTAAATGGAAAGCCTACTACAATAATTATATCATATCTAATATTAACGATGTAGAGAATTCTAATTATATCAATTCAAAATTTAAATCTAGAAAGGACCTCCCCCCCCCCCGTATAATAGCGATATACAGGTTTTAGAGAATAAGATTTGGAAGGTGGTGAAGAACATTAAATTTCATAAATACCCAAATAGACATAATGAATATTTAAGAAATCTAGCTATTAGAATAAAAGAAATGCGTAATATGGAAGGAATTATTGTACAATCAGATAAAACTAGGAACCTGTATAAACTAGATGTTAAATTATATGATAACCTATTAGAGAAATAAATAAATAAAAAATATAAAATTGTTCCAGAAAATACTCTTTATAATACAAATAAGGATTCTAAATTAATTATGGTGAAATATAGTTTAGATAATAAAGCTGAATCTTATGTACCTATGCACCCTAGAATTACTTTAAAAGACTATAAGGATAGTTTTTATTCTGACTCTAAAGTTAGACTTATTTGTCCATGTAAATCAGATCTAGGTAAATTAAGTAAGATCATTTTAGATAAATATATCAATAAATTAAATGAAATCAATTACCTTAAACTTTGGAATAGTACTAATGATACTTTAAAATGGTTTAATGATATTAAAGATAAAAATAGATATAAATTCATACAGATAGATATAGACAATTATTATTCTTCTATTAATGAGATTGTACTCAATAAGGCCCTAACTTATGCAATGAATAAGGTAGGTATGACTTATGATAAAGTTAATGTAGTAAAAACGGCTAGGAAATTGTTGATTAGATATAATAATAAATTGTGGGCTAGGAAGGATACTAAGGACTATTTTGATATACATATGGGGGCACCCGATTCTGCACAGGCAACTGATTTAGTGGGTATTTATTCATTATCAGAACTTCAATGAGAAAAATTAAAGTTGGAGGGTGGTTTATATAGGGATGACCTTTTATTAACAACTAAGGATTGCACTAATAGAACAGAATTATATAAGAAGAAACTATATAGTTTTTTTTTAAGATATGGATTAAGCATAACTATATATAATGAGAACTATAATGTTAATTACTTAGATGCTAGTTTGAATTTAATAACAGGTAAGACCCAACCTTTCCATAAAATTAATGAAAACATTAGATATATTAATGCTAATAGTAATCATCCACCCTTGATTAAGAAATCGTTGACAGATAATATAGGTAAAAGAATATCGTTGCTTTCTTCTAATTTTCAGATTTTCCAAAAACACGCACCTTATTATAATGACGCTGAGGGAGGCGGGATATAATAATAATATTAAATTCCTTAATAGTTCTAAATATAATTACAACATAAAAGATTATATTTTCAATAATTCCTATGTTTTTTATAATAAACCTAACATAAATAATCATGATAAATTTTATTTAGGTAATTATAGAATTAATAATAGGGATTATGATAATACAAAACATAAATATAATAATAGTAGACTAAAAAATAAGATTAAATTTAATTCTTTTATTGATAATAATAAATTTTATAATATGAAAAATAAATGTAATAATATAAATAATAAGAACAAAATTTGGCTAATTATTCCTTATGGAGCTCAAGTTAAAACAAAAATTATTAAAGAGATTTTAAATATAAATGAGGAATTCATTAGAGATAATAAAAAATATAATAACATTTTTTCTAGTGATAATTTTGGAGTTGGTTACTTTACTACTAATAATGTTGGTAATATTATTTCTTCTTTTAATAAATTTAAGCTGAATAAGTTTTACAAAAACGAATCAAGTAATTATTCCAATAATAATAATACATACCAGAACATAACTAATTGTACATGTAGAGATAAAAATAAATGTAAATTTAATAATAACTGTAATTTGGAGGATGTAGTATATAAATGTGTAGTGACTTTGCTTGATGATAATAGTATGAATGGTTATGATTTTAAATACTATTCATATAGGGTCGACTGCTAACAAAATTAAATTACGCGTGGCTAAACATATGAATTCTTTTAAGAATAGAAATTTAATTAATTCCACTGGCCTTAGTAAATATATATGGGAACTAAAATATAAAAATATTATGTACAATTTAAATTGGGAGAGTTTGTAAGGTTAAATCTTATCGAATAGGTAGTGCTTCTTGTTTATTATGTACTAATGAATTTAAGGAGATATTATTAACTGATAATAAAAAATTGATTAATTCCCTAGATGAATGAAAAATTAAATGCAGACATAAGTTAAATTACTTATATAATAAGTTTAGTTGAGTTGTGTATTTATATGAACCCTATTTTATGTTACTAATTGTTCTAGCTATGATTTGTAGTAGTAGAATGTGTATAAATTAGCACAAAATAAGAAAGGATATATTACATATTTAGAATAACATTAAACTAGGATGTTTATAAAATAAATAAATAAATAAATAAATTAATGTAAATAGATTGAATTATTATAATTTAGCTTCATTTTGTATATAATAAATAATGTATTTTAGATTTAAGTTATTTAGACTTTAGTATTTTTAAGTAAATGATATGCTACAGTTAATTTTTTTTTCCTTATTCTCACATCTAAAATACATTAAGTCATCTTAACGGTTTAAATTCATATTTCTATCTCATTATTTCGTAATTTTTTTATTTACGCTGTATTTTCATGCGATATATTTTGTATAAATGCTAAGTTCTACGTATTACGTTTAAAATTTATGTTTAAAATTTTAGTTTACAGCAATTCTTCGATAAGATAAGTTGTGTTTTTATTTTAAGAAATATTGTTAAATGTTTTTCGATTATACTCTTTACTCTTTTACTTGTTTCAGTCATTTGACTGCGGCCATGCTGGAGCACCACCTTTAATCGAGCAAATCGACCCCAGGACTTATTCTTTGGATGCCTAGTACTTATTCTATCGGTCACTTTTGCCAAATCGCTAAGTTATAGATATTTAGTATAAGTTACATTGAGTTTTTTATTATTATTTTTATTTTATTTTAGATCTGACGAGTGACTAATTTTGAATAGATTTAACTGTAGATTGATTTGATTATTAATCGAATATGATAATGAAGAATAATATGTATATATGTGCATGTATATACATGTGTGTGTGTGTATGTATATATGTGTGTATGTACATGTGTGTATATATGCACATGTGGATATGTGCATAGGAGAAGTTTAAGGTGTGGAAGCAAGGACTAGAATCGAAGGGCCTTAGAGTCAACCTAGCAAAAACCAAAATCCTAATAAGTAGGAAGGTAGATAAAACACAAACCCCTTCAGGTGGATGGCCCTGCTCAGTATGCAGTAAAGGAGTAGATAGTAACTCTATAAGATGTACCCGGTGCAAGCTATGGACACATAAGAGGTGCAGCAATATCAAAGGCAGATTAACTACGAAGTTAGTTTTTGTTTGTGGCAGATGTTCAGGTGCAATAAATACTGTAAACAAACAGGAAACAACTTCTATCTCATTCCAGGGAGAAAAACTAGAGGTAGTTGATAGCTTCCGCTATCTGGGTGACCAAGTTAGTAGTGGGGGTGGGTGCGCTGAAAGTGTAACTGCTAGAATAAGAATAGCCTGGGCCAAGTTTAGAGAGCTCTTACCTCTGCTGGCGACAAAGAGACTCTCACTCAGAGTAAAAGGCAGACTGTATGACGCATGTGTACGAACAGCCATGCTACATGACAGTGAAACATGGGCTGTGACTGCTGAGGACATGCGTAAGCTCGCAAGGAATGAAGCCAGTATGCTCCGCTGGATGTGTAATGTAAATGTGCATACCTGTCAGAGTGTAAGTATCTTGAGAGAAAAGCTGAACATAAGAAGCATCAGTTGTGGTGGGCAAGAGAGACGATTGCGCTGGTTTGGACATGTGGTGAGAATGAATGAGGATAGCTGCGTGAAAAAGTGCCACTCCCTAACAATTGAGGGAACCTGTGGAAGAGGTAGGCCCAGGAAGACCTGGGCTGAGGTGGTGAGGCAAGACCTTCGAACATTGGGCCTCACCGAGGCGATGACTACTGACCGAGACCTTTGGAAATGTGCTGTGCGTGAGAAGACCCGGCAAGCCAAGTGAGATCGTTGCCAGGGCTCCTGGACTGGCTTTTGTGCGGGTGGCACATAAGATGTACCATCCTGCGGGTGGCACATAAAAGACACCATTTCGAGCGTTGCCGTTTTCGTGCGGGTGACACGTAAAAGCACCCACTACACTCTCTGAGTGGTTGGCGTTAGGAAGGGCATCCAGCTGTAGAAACTCTGCCAAATTAGATTGGAGCCTGGTGTTGCCATCCGGTTTCACCAGTCCTCAGTCAAATCGTCCAACCCATGCTAGCATGGAAAGCGGACGTTAAATGATGATGATGATGATGATGATGATATTTTACCAGCTGCAGAACTGAGAGTACTGGGTGGGTATCCAGTGCAAGATAGCTCACTCAAACTTTCAATGGTACAGGGGCCCCATTGAGTCTTTTGAGATAAACCTTTCTAGAGTTGGTGTCTCAATAAAAATACTAGTGGTTGTGACACCGTCTCACCACTTTCTTCTGCATGAGAGTAATGGATAAAAGAATTAATACAAACAATGGCATAAATAAGGATGGAACTACAGGTGACAGACTTTCACCTAGCAGGTGCCCAGTGGGTGAGCAACACAGGCCTGATCGTCATTATATGACTACCAGAACAAAATGGACTAAGACAATAAATACAACTGTCATGGAATGTTATTTTTTGAGTAGACCTGTTGATGATGAAGGGAAGCCCATAAAAGGATACAGAAAGGAGATGCATGACATGTGGATGGAGATGCAGGGCTCACATATTATGGAACAAAGACTCTGGTACCAGGTAAGGACAATAAAGAAGAAAGGATGCTTAACAGCATTAGAGCTTGATGAGATTTAAAAACACGGGGAATGAAGTAGAAGTGGCTACAGAGAAAGTTGATGAGGTTGCATTTAATAAAGGTGCCTGGATGAATTATATTGGTCTAAGTCTTGAGAATATAGAAGGACTGAGTGATGAGGACAAAGGAATAATCAAAGACATCACTGAGAAAAATCTGGACAAGGAAGTAAATGGATTCAGGAAAGTAGACAGAATTTTACTCATAAGATGTACACAGAATGTGAGTAAGATACTGAAAGAAATTAAAACATACAATATAACAGGAACAAATAGATTGATTAAAGCTTGTCATAGGAAGGAAAGTAGGCCTTGAACCAAACCCTAAAATAGGAAATGTAGAAAAAGAGCCTTGGAGGAAGAAAAGAATAAAGCGATCAACAAATGGACTATGAAAACAAACATATCAACTCCTTGGAAAGAAAGAAAGAAGTTGAAATCAGGAAGGAGAAATATCTGGAATTAGAACATGGCTGTAGAATAAAACAAGGGTAAAGTGTAGTTCTTGAAGAGCTGAAACAAAGACTGCAGATAAAAGCTACAAAGATCAAGAGATATGACCAAGAATTGAACAATATAAAATCAGAGATTGTTATAACAGAATCAGAAAAGGGTTTATCAGCAGCTGAATGGGAAGTTTAACAGCAGTAAGAAACTGAATGTTGAAGAAAGTAAGAGGTTTTGGAGTAACATTTGGGATAATGGAAGAAAGTGTAAGAAAGATGCTGAATGGTTGAAGGAATTAAGTTTAGAGAAAAATGAAATGAAACAGAACAATATAAGAATAACAACTGAAATGGTAAATGAGCAGATAACAAAGATCCCACACTGGAAATGTCCATGCCCAGATGGGGTACAAGGGTATTGGCTGAAAAATTTCCCAGCATTACACAAAAGAATAGCTGCACAAAGGATCAACAATGGGGTGAAAATTCTAAAGTGGTTGACCATAGGTAAAATGGTAAAGGTAATGAAATGGATAATTACTGGCCAGTCTCCTGCCTATCTTTGATGTGGAAGTTGATGATAAGAATAATATCTCATTGTGTGTATGACTTCCTGGAAATGAATGACAAACTGCCTGTGGAACAGAAGGGATGCAGAAAGAAAAGCCAGGGGAGAAAGGATCAACTTCTGGTTGACAGAATGGTGCTGAACGACTGTAAGACATACTAATCTGAGTATGGCAGAGATTGATTATAAGAAAGCATATGACATGGTCCCCATTTTGGGATTTTAGAAAGTCTTGAATTGGTACAGGTATTTGATAACATCGTAAATTTTATCAGATCAATGAAGAACTAGAATATAGTTAACATCATGTGGAAAATTTGGGGCAAGGGTTAACATCAAGGAGATAGTCAGTCACCATTGCTGTTTGTGATTTGTATGATACCCCTCACATATACTATGGAATGTGATATCAGGGTACACCTTGGAAAATGGAAAAAAATTAAATCACCTGTTACATATGGATGACTTAAAGATCTTTGGGAAGAGTGGATGTGAAATAAATGGTCTGGTGTCAACAGTGCAGATATTCAGTAAGGATACTGGGATGGAATTTGGGATTAAAAAGTGGGTTATGGTTATCATGAAAGATGTCAAAGTAGTGTCATCTGATGGTGTAGAACTACCCAACAGTGAGAGAATAAAGGATGTTGAGATTGATGGATATAAGTATCTGGGTATTTTGTCATATGACAAAATAAGGAAGTGAGATGAAGGAAAGCTTTAGGTGAGAATATTTCAGAAGAACCAAATTAATTATGGAAAGTAGACTCAATGGAAAGAACAAGATCAGGTTAATGAATATATGGGCTGTTTCCTTAATGTGATATGATGAAGATGTTGTTAGGTAGACAGAGAACAAGCTTGTGTTGTCAATGAGGACAACAGTCTGGGATGGTATATCAAACAGCAAAGTGAACCCTTGCTTGCCGCTATTAGAAATAGCAACACAATACCTACTGAAAATGTGATGCACCCAAAAACATTTAAGAATCAAGATGAAGAACAAAGATTAAACAACTGGAAAATTAAAACAAAGCATGGGCCATACCTCAAAGAAATTGAAAGGAAAGACAAGACCAACACCTGGAGGTAGCTAAGGAAAAATAATCTGAGAGGATGCACTGAGGCATTGATATGAAGTGCCCAAGGACAAGTTCTGAGAACAAATTACACCAAGTTCCAAATAGATAAGAGCAGTGAATCAGCCCTTTGTAGGATGTGTGGTAGCAAAAATGAAACAATCTCACATGTGAGTGAGTGTAGCAAACTGGTCTAAAAGCACTACAAAAAGAGGCATGATATTGTGACTAAGTTTGTTCATTGAAGACTGTGTGAAAAGAACAGTCTTGGAAGAACACAGAGATGATATGGACATAAATCAGAAGGTATCACTGAGAATAATGAATATAAGATCTTGTGAGATTTTACAATCCACTATGATTTTCTAATTGATGCTTGGAGACCAGATATTGTAGTGGATAGAAGGAAAAAGGAAACTAAAATCATAGATATTGCCATACCCAGGGATGCATGCGTAGGTGACAACGAGCTGAAAAAAGTGGTAAAATACAAGTTGCTAGAGGATAAAATTGCAAGAATATGAGCAGTGAAAAGAGTAATTGTCATCCTAGTAGTTGTAGCAGCACTTGGGGCACTAATAAACAAGTTTAAGAAATATGCTGAAGAAATTTGAACTGACATTAGAGCAGAGCATGCCTCCAAAACTACTCTATTGGAGACAGCTAGGATTTTGAGATTGGTATTTGGGTGTTGAGTATCCATGATACTTAACACCTTAGTACACAAGTTTTATAATTTGTGGATAGAGACCCAGTGAAACCTTTGACAACAGGATGCTCTCTGCTCTTACAGAATTAACCAGAGCAAGTAAGATCAAGGGCTCTGAGGAGTAAAATATAATAATAATAATAATGGTTTCAAATTTTGGCATAAAGCCAGCAGTTTTTGAGGGGAGAGGAAGTTGATTACATCAACCTCAGTACTTGATTGTGAAAGGACGAAAGGCAAAGTTGACTGTAGTGGAATTCAAACTCAGAACATAAAGTGCCAAAAAAAATACTGCAAGACTCTAATGGTTCTGCTAACTAACTACCCGAATAATAATAATAATCCTTTCAACTAAAGGCACAAGGCCTGAAATTTGGTGGGAGGGCACAACTCAATTACATTGACGCCAATGTTTCACTGGTATTTAATTTATTGACCCCGAAAGGATGAAAGGCAAAGTCAACCTTGGTGGAATTTGAACTCAGACTGCAGCGACAGGCAAAATACCTATTTCTTTACTGCCCACAAGGGGCTACACACAGAGGGGACAAACAAGGACAGACAAACGGATTAAGTCGATTATATCGACCCCAGTGCGTAACTGGTACTTAATTTATCGACCCCGAAAGGATGAAAGGCAAAGTCGACCTCGGCGGAATTTGAACTCAGAACGCAGTGGCAGACGAAATACCGCTAAACATTTCGTCCAGTGTGCTAACAATTCTGCCATCATCATCATCATCGTTGTTTAACATCCGCTTTCCATGCTGGCACGGGTTGGATGGTTTGATTGAGGACTGGCAAGCCAGAAGGCTGTACCAGGCTCCAATCTGATCTGCCAATAATAATAATAATAATGTTCTGAGTTTGAATTCCACTGCAGTGTGATCACCTGACCAGACACTGGAAACCAAACACTGTCATGGTGAAAAAAAAAGAGGAAGAACATGCATGATAATCAACATAGCATGTCCCAGTGACAACAGAATCAAAGAAAAAGTAGACGTGGTACCGGCACAAGGCCAGCAATTTTGGGGACTTATTTTATTGACCCTGAAAAGATGAAAGGCAAAGTCGATCTCGGCAGAATTTGGACTAAGAATGTAAAGATGGACAAAATGTTGCTAAGCATTATGCCTGGATGACAACAACAAAACCCAACTTTGAAGACTACCTTTAATTCATATAATGGAATTGTTTTCTTACCGTTGTAAATCTGAACTCAGCTTATTGATGTGCTTCTCAGCTCTTTGGTTTCTGAGCTCAAGCTGAATGTTTTTGACGTGACATACAAAGTTCCGACAATAATAACCTCGCCATGCTGCCTGGATACATGTAGCTGCACAGTGCACTGTCAGAATGGAAGCAAACAAAACATATTATCAGTGTTCAAATGTCCATTTCTCAATGGTAAAAATTGTTGGGTTGGTTTAGAGTAAATGATAATTCTATGTTAGTATCTGTTACATCTAACACACGGGTTGGTTATCACTAATGTAACTACATTTATATATTTATCATTTTCATTGAATAATCAATGCATTTCCTGGGAGTTTTTATGGTTTCTAACATTGGTACAAAGTCATAAATTTAGTTGGAGTTGATTAAATCAAGACTCGTACTTAACCAAGAAATTTCCCCAACCCCAGAAGGGTTGACATGTAATGAAATGAATTTCCTATACAAATTACTGCATGCTATATTACTGTCCATGTAATTTTTCTCTTTCACATAGTTTAAATGCTAATGAAAAAATATATTTCCTACAACTGATAAATATGCTAACATACCTATGCAAATTATTGTGTATTACTTTATTCTCTAATGTATCTTGCTTCACAGGTGTACCTATAGGACATCTTATTGGAATATAGGAGATATAACTTTTGTTAGTGAATGTGTGAACTAAGTGATATACTGCATCAAAAGAAAAATAAATGTAAATAAAGATGTTTATCACTAAAAAGTGGCCATCTAGTCAAGTCAAAGTAGTAATATGTGTTTCTGCAGCCCAATTTCAAATAGTCTAGCATTAAGGTGAGAAAAACAATATATAAAAAAAAAGTTATTGTAGCTTTCTACAGGAGTGGTTTTCTGAACATATCATTCTAGCACCCAAAAATGACACTGTGCAGGTAATTAATGTTACCACCATTTAACAGGAACTAAGCCAATTCCCACGGTACAAGTCAGTTGACATTGTAGCTAATGTTAACAATTCCATTGCTGTTCCTTCTTACAATCTGCAATTGATAGTAAGTTACTACAAAATTTGAATGCACTAAAACTCTGTGAAGTCCAAGGCTCACTTTCAAGCACCTCCAGCTTCCTGTAGCACTGCTTTTTCAATAACCATCAACAAGTCTTAGCGATAATCTCTCAAGAGTTGTTGTTTAGTTGAACTGACAAGTCTATGTTTTTCTCATTGTCAACTTTATGTTGCATGCTCATGCGGTGCCACATAAAAGCACCTGTGAGGTGCTACGTAAAAGCATCCAGCACACTCTGTAAAGTGGTTGGTGTTAGAAAGCACATCCAGCCATAGAAGCCATGCCAAATCAGACTGGAGTCTGGTGCAGCTTCCCAACTTGCCAGCTCTGATCAAACAGTTCAACCCATGCCAGCATGGACAATGAATGTTAAATGATGGTGGTGATGATGAAACATTTTTTCATCAAATCACAGAACAAGAAATGTGGTCTATCCCAGTGTTCTTGCAGAATAAAAAACATTTCTGTTAGAATTGTTTCAGTTTTATGTATTGCATGTCAATTTATAATTACAAGGAGATATATGAAGTAAAATACAGTAATGCCTTGATATATGAGTTAATTTGTTCCCAGAGACTGCTCATAAAGTGAAAATTCATAAAGCAGAGCAATAATTTCCCATACTAGCAATGTTAGAAATTGTAATTCGTCCCCAGAAAAATATTTTACTGATAAAATTTATAATACTCGTAAATAAATAGCAATAAAACAACAGTAGTATGTAAAGAATATTTCATGTAAAGTAAAAAGAATTTTGTGCTTGGAAAATAAAACTTGTAAACCTAGGATCTTGTAAAGTGGGGTATTACTGTACAATGATAGTATTTTCTTGAGTAAAAAGAAATAAATGAATACAATCTGAAATAGATCATAAAACACCTGGACTTATTCAATTTTGGACAGAATTTGTTTTATAATAAAAAATTTAGGCAAATAATCAAAAAGTACTTTATAAAAAAAACTTGCAATAATTTATTCACTTATAGGAATGAGCTCAAATTTTTTTTAGCAGAAATTTATACAGACCACTACCTCAATGATGTGATCTATGCCAGAACATGAACATATAACATATTACTTATCTCATAACTTTCTTGATGATAGAAATATCATTGCAGCATGGAAGGTGTTTATAAGCCATTTAAAAACACACAAAAACCGTTAGATTCACTTCAACATTTAAATTTAATTTGTCACAACATTTAGCACGGAATTTTGTCAGTGAACAGGTCGCGGTCTCAAAGCGATGAAAATATTTTGACAAATTAAATTTAAATGTTGAAGTGAATCAAACAGGTTTTGTGTATTCTTAAATGGCTTATAAACACCTTCCATGCTGCAACTGTTTTTGTTTCAGCACACCATCTCAGATCAGGTCAATTGCTATGCAAGTACATCTCCGGAAATATCATTAAACAATTGAGAAAATAAAGCAGATACACAAGAAATGTAAAGTAATGAATACTACTCACAGCTTGCTAAATATAAATTACTTTCTGCAGATACAATGGTAAATTTTCCTGGAGTGATTCTGAATATATCTGAATTTCTCTCTATGCCTAGCCTATTGGATTTTACCTGAAAGTAGATAATATATGTTTTCTGTATATATTTTAAGTGCAATAAGAGTTGTTTCCTTAGCACAAAATTATACATGGTTTACTTCACTAATTTCTGTAGACATTGATTTAAAAAAATGTAGAGACAACATTACTAATGTCTCTTGTCGAACTAATTTTATGTACACTTTGTATGATCTCACACAGCATGGTACCCTAAAATTATCAACAGACCTGAATGAATAAGGTATTGGGGCAATCATGCTACCATTATTAATAGATATAAAGGAAAGTATACAGCAGAATAATTAGCAGCCAAGTGTAATAACTAATAAGTTAATCTATTCTTTGAATCTTAACTACTCAGGCTGGAACGTACTACTAAATAACACGAACATATTGATTTGCATGTAACTAATAAAAAGGCAAAAATGTACCTACGCATCTCTAAATGAAATATAAATATGTAATGACTAATTGTAGGAAGATCATTAGGGTAAAACAAAGCATGAGTGTCTGAAGGTAGAACAAAAAACAATAACCAAAATTTAATCTACAGATAAATAATTTAGAAAAGTTATGTTCACAACTCTTTAATATATTTTATACTCATTTTCCATTTTACCTCACTGAACAACTAGCCAATATAGAAGTCATGGTGATTTCAGTTACTGAAAGCAGCAATCATATTTTATACTCCACTTAACCATTTTAGGAAATTGGATGTCATAGTCCTAGATGCTCAATGTTTGAAAAGAAGATGAATCACAGGCAGCTCAATCTTGGCTGATTTGGGAGTAAATGACAACAACCAATCACTGAACAATATATAGTCATAAAAAGATTTTGTATTATTACTGTTATAAACGATTATACATTGTAGCCACCACCAAAAACAAATAAGTTTGAGACTAACTGCCTTAAACTTGAGGTGCTTAATTGACTGACAGGACTGATATATATATATATATATATATATATATATATATATATATATATATATATATATATATATATATATAGTACACTAGATTACAAACATTGTCTATGCAATTTTACACTTCAGTAATTTCCTTATTTTACATCATTATTTAAAATAAGTTTTAATTACTCTGTTCAATTCTGGGTCTTTCTTTATTCAGTTATACGTTTGGGTTTCCAGAACAATTTGAAGCTCAACTTCTGTGGGTGAGAATTTTTAGAAAAAGATGGTTTATTCTAGGTTTTTACTAACATAAAAAAAAAGAAAAATCCTGAAGTGCAAAGTGCCAGCTAACTAAAAGTACTACATGGCATTCCACCAGTAGATGTTTTGGGAGTACAGTTGCTTGAAGTAAACCAAAAGTAGTCTTGAAAAATATGTTCAAATGCAAGCAAGCAAACTGGTCAGATGAAAATGATGTATCTGAAACACAAAAGTAACATCAAGCAGTTCTCAATGGATTGAGTACATGACAAGCTATTAGCTAACTCACATGCAAATGCCTTGCTAGAAAAGAAACTTCAATGTCTAATGGTGTAGGACAAGAGGTAAATGAAATTCAGGCTCCTGCTGAGAGAAGTGTATGATTCCCAGAAAGGTGGAAATGCACCAATGAAGAGTAAGTTAGCTCACATTTTCTACACTGAGATAGATGATATCATCAAGGGCTAGCAAGTACACTCTAGGCTGGTATTAACTGGCCCTCAACAATTTCTTGCGAAGATCTGGACTGTTTACCACAAATTCTGAAAGATTTTGAGAAGGCTTTCAACAATGTAGGGAGGAGAGGGATTATGAACTGGGTATCTGGACAAATATGTGGAAATAGTCAACCAATTTAAGATAGAATGTCCATGATCTCTTTTTGAGGCAAAAGCTTCGATACTTTTCCAGTTGTCCATGGTACAAAACAGGTTTATGTACTCATTCCAATACTACCTGTGTTACTTCTGGGTGCTATGTTTGTAAGGATGGCAAGTGAACTTGCAGAGGGATTGTATATCCATTCAAGAGCCAAAGGCTGCTGCTGAACATATCAAGAATAGGATCCACCAGGAAGTAATGCAATAAGTATATTCACAAACTCCTTTTCACTGATGACTTGACCTAGCAGCTCATCTACTTTTGTGTGCTATATGAAATAGTAGAGGTGTATGTACTTGTAAGTATACAAAGGTGGGGTAAGGAAGGGTGTAGGGGCAGGCAGAAAAGAGAAATTAAATGGTATAAATAATAAGGAAAGATAAAGATAGATATAAACAAGAAATATGGTGTTATTGTGAATATAATGGGAATATATTGGTGGTTTAATATTTAGTGGTTGTGAGGGTAAATGAAGGGGAATGTCTATGATAACAGTGGGGGCGGGTTAGGAAATGATGCGGTGGAGGGGTTGTTATTTGTATTTTGAGAATAGGTTGCATTATTGATGTTTGCATGTATTAATTACCCTGTCATGTTCGTTAAGACAATCTGTGGATTGCATAACAGTTAAGACTTCGGCTATGCAGTGATCACACTTTTTATTATAGCCAGAGTATGGTTTAGTATGGGTGACTATGGACTGCTTAAGAGTATAAGAAATTGATTTGCTCTTGAGTTTGTGGATAAGCTGAGATAAAGACGTACTGTTAGATTTTGTTTGGGACATGAAGCTGGAGTAGTGGTTGCCCACTCTAGCTTTGACTGTGGTGCTGCATGAGCTGATATATATGTAGTTATGGTTGGAAGCTGATACTGTGCACTTGTAAATGTTTTTAGTAAGACAGCAATTATCTAAAGGGCAGGAGGTTGGGTACTTGAAACTACATACGTTCACAGGTGGTGTTCTGGATGAATTTGCAGGGTAACTGTTATTTAGTGAAGGACCAGTGTTAGGTTCATTATTAGTGGTGGCGTTAAAATTGGTATTTATTAGGTGGTTGAGGGAAGCATTGAGGAGGTGTGTACTATGATAGTTTCCATGCCTGATGGTATCATCTGTATTATTCTTTATTATTTTTCATGAGGTATAGTTGAGTCTTGAGGTAAGTTTAAGGATCTGGTATTACTAGTGGAATCATAGTAGGAGGTTTAAGGGTTAGTGTTGGTAAGGGGATTGATTGTTATTCTGGGTTTATATGTATGGAGCTGGGGGTTAGGTTGAGTTTTGTTATTAGGGTGGAGGTTAGTTGGTTGTGGGTTTCTGAGTTTCTTGTTGTTAAGATGTCAGATTACTCTGGCATTGTTGGTGGTAGTAGAGTTAGACAATTTTATAGGTTGGGATTTAAGTGTTTTTCAAAGGGAGCTGGATTTAGGGAGGTGTCTTTTGAATAGGGGGAAGAAGAGTTTATGTACTTGAGTTTGAACATCGGGGGTGGGGGTGGAATCAGATAACATTGCAGGTTTGTGTTTGTTTAGTCCAATCAGGTGGGCGGGGGTTATTGGTGTGAGGATAGGGCTTTGGAGGAGCACACTAGAGTCGATTTTAGGGTGCAACGTGTTTAGGATTTGGAATCATCAGGTGGGACGATTGTCTATTAGGTTCTCTGCTACACTGAAATTTGAAGCCCATCATATATATATATATATATATATATATATATATATATATATATATATATATATATATATATATATATATGTATATGTGTCTATGTTTGTTCCCCCACATCACTTGACAACTGATGCTGGTGTGTTTACATCCCCGTAACTTACTGGCTCAGCAAAAGACCGATAGAATAAGTACTAGGCTTACAAAGAATAAGTCTTGAGGTTGATTTGCTTGATTAAAGATATATATCTATATATTATATATATATATATATATATGTGTGTGTGTGTGTGTGTGTGTGTGTGTGTATATACATACATACACATATATATATATATTATATATAGCTATATATATTAGATATATCTATATATATATATCTATATATATAGATATTTGTTATATATATAGATATATATATATATATATATATATATATATCTATTATATATATATATCTATTTGTGTGGGTGACACATAAGATATACCATTTTGAGTGTGGCCGTTGCCAGTACCGCCTGACTGGCTTTCGTAGGATTTTCGAGCGAGATTGTTGCTAGTGCCCCTGGACTGTCTCTTGTGCAGGTGGCACATAAAATACACCATCTTGAGCGTGGCTGTTGCCAGTACTGCCTGACTGGCCTTCGTGCAGGTGACACGTAAAAGCACCCACTACACTCTCTGAGTGGTTGGCATTAGGAAGGGCATCCAGCTGTAGAAACTCTGCCAAATCAGATTGGAGCCTGGTGTAGCCATCTGGTTTCACCAGTTCTCAGTCAAATCGTCCAACCCATGCTAGCATGGAAAGCGGACGTTAAACGACGACGATGATGATGATGATATATCTATTATATATATATCTATGTATATATATATATATATATACACATATTATATATATATCTATCTATATATATATATTATATACTAGCAGAGATACCCGGCGTTGCCTGTGTTACATGCAATTGAAGAATGAGACTTTTCTGTTATATTTTTTGTAAGGAACTGGAATACATATGATTCGAATTTCATCAAAATTGCACATGAGGGCTCTTTCCCTCTTTACACACCCTAAAAAAATTCTGATCATGAGACATGTATCCTATACTATTGATCTTTATGCGCATATTTCAAAATTTCAGTCTTCTGGAACCTGTAAAAAGAATTTTGCTCCTGAAAAATGGAGCTCATGGAGCTCTAAAATGTGGGAATGAAGGCCCCTATTGGGGGTGGGTGTGTTAATGTCAACCAGAGAAGTTGAATTGTTGGGAATGTTTTTAACTTGGGTTTTATAGTATGTCTGTATATATGTGAGAGTATAGTTTCACTTTAATAGTTTCAGTATGAAATTGAAAGTATTAAAGTGAAAGTATTTAAAATTACAGTAGCGACATGTTATTGTTTCACTTTTGACACATAATACTGAAATAGTGGAGGAGATATATTGCTGTGGGCTCGAACTATGCAAGAAGTTAAAAATTTTTTGGCCTAAGACACTACATGGACCCTAAGTAAGGCATGTGTTAATTTGGAATGAAATTGGTTGTGTAGTTCTCGAGTTTTAGGGATTCACACAGACACACATTCTCATCTTTACATATCTGATATTTATGCACATATTCGAAAATTCTAGTGTTATGGACCCTGTAAAAAGGATTTTGCTCCTGAAAAATGGAGCTCTTGGAGCCGAAAAATGTGGGAGTTAAGGTCCCAATTGGGGGTGGGTGTGTTAATATCAACCAGAGAAGTTGAATTGTTGGGAATGTTTTTAACTTGGGTCTAATATGCATTGTTTGAATTTCTTTGAAATAGGAAATATATGTATGTTCACTGGGTTTGTAAAAGAGAGCAAAGCTACAGGAAACCAAAAGACAAATGATCGCAATAAGCAGTCAGCTACCCTACCCTAGTCATTTCCTCACCATACAGGTGACAGGCACAGCTGTAAGATGCATTACGGATCTATAGTAATTGACCCAAATAAAATAAACATTAACAACTGTGTAATGTGAGGGCTAAGGGGAAATGAAAATGTCACCTCTTGAGTTTGTAACTGACCACTAAACTGATAGGTAACTGGACAGAATAAATTTACAATCTATAAATGTCTTTGAATAACCAGTCACTCATATGGGAAGGCCTTGAAATCAATGTTACCAAGTGGGGACTATGTGTGACCCAGTGATAATAAAAAGATTCAAAGGAGGTCTGCAAGGAAATAACTTTACTCAATACTTTGCAAGTGAATCAGTGGAGGGAAAGATGCCTGTCATTTACTTGACAATTTATGCACCACATTGCAGAAATCGCAATGTAAGTATATCTCAAAGCGAACTCTTACACTGTTGTACCATTGAATTACAAATAACGCTCATCTTGTGTGCTTGGGTGACCCTACAGCTTCCAAGAGTACAAGTGTATTCGTCTTTGCTTAGATAAAATGACTGAATTGTGGGTGTTAAGTCCCCATGAAGAGGTCTTTCTAACTTCTAAGAAGAAATTTTAGAAATATTACTTCATTTGTGTGTAATATCTATGGTTAAAATTTCATCAACAGGAAAAATATATGAATTTTCATGGTGGTTATGGCCCTTATGCATAAAGATCCTTTCAGTACTTTTGACGTAGTTTTGGGTCATAAAAAATGACTAAAATTTGGGAGTTAAGGCCCCCATTTGGGGGTCTTAGAATCCTCATGAGAAGTAGAAAGTTTGAGAATACATCTTGATGTGTGTCAATTACCCATGGTTGAAATTTCATCAACATTGAAAATTTATGAATTTTCATGGTGGTTCTGCTCCCTTTAAGCCATCTGAAATTCAAATCAAACACTATACCTGCCCTTATGCATTGAATCTAAGTTCCAAATATCATAAGGATCCATTCAGTAATTTTGGTCCATGAAATTGTATGAAACACACAGCAACTCCGTAGGCTTGGATTTTGTGTTCCAAATTTCATTAGGATTGATGCAGTATTTTTCGAATGTATAAGTAACACACAAACACACATAAAGACATTGACTTTTATATAAGAGATATGAATATACATATATACATACATGTATATGTATGTATTATATATATATATATGTGTGTGTGTGTGTGTGTGTGTGTGTGTATTATATATATATATATGTGTGTGTGTGTGTGTGTGTGTGTGTGTATTATATATATATATATATGTGTGTGTGTGTGTGTATGTGTGAATTATATATATATATGTGTGTGTGTGTGTATTATATATAAATATATATATATATATGGTACGAGTTGACAGTACCATGGCAGATAAAGCAATTAAGAGTATGAAGACAGAGAAAGTCCCCGGCCCATCAGGAATCACTGCAGAGATGCTCAAAATATCTGGCAATGTCGGTAATACACGAAGGAGTCATACCCAATGACTGGTGTAGCAGCATCATAGTCAACTGCTACAAAGGTAAAGGTGACGCTTTAGATACAAATAATTACAGAGGTATCAAGTTGTTAGATCAGGTAATGAAAGTCACGAAGAGGGTCATAGCCCAACTAATTCAGGAGAGAGTCAGCTTAGATGAGATGCAGTTTAGGTTCGTGCCAGGGAAAAGCACCACTGTTGCTATATTTCTGATAAGACGGCTGCAAGAGAAATACCTAGCCAAAGATAAACCTCTGTACCTGGCTTTCGTTGACATGGAGAAAGCCTTTGACAGGGTCCCCTGTTCCCTTATCTGCTGGTCAATGAGGAAATTAGGGATAGATGAATGGTTAGTGAGAGCTGTGCGAGCCATGTACAGGGACGCTGTCAGTAAGGTGAGGGTTGGCAACGAGTAAAGTGAAGAATTCCGGGTAGAGGTAGGAGTCCACCAAGGTTCAGTCCTCAGCCCCCTCCTATTTATCATAGTCCTCCAGGCAATAACACAGGAATTCAAGACAGGGTGCCCCTGAAAGCTCCCCTATGTTAATGACCTTGCTCTAATTGCTGAGTCACTATCAGAACTAGAAGAGAAGTTTCAGGTGTGGAAGCAAAGATTAGAATCAAAGGGCCTTAGAGTCAACCTAGCTAAAACCAAAGTCCTAATAAGTAGGAAGGTAGACAAAACACAAACCCCTTCAGGTAGATGGCCCTACTCAATCTGTAGAAAAGGTATAGGTAGAAAAACTCTATAAGATATACCCAGTGTAAGCTATGGACACATAAGAGGTGCAGCAATATCAAAGGAAGGCTAACTAGGAAGTTAGTTTTTGTACGTGGCAGATGTTCAGGAGCAATAAACACTGAAAATGTGCAGAGAACAACTTCTGCCACATTCCAGGAAGAAAAACTAGACGTAGTTGATAGCTTCCACTATCTAGGTGACCAAGTTAGTAGTGGGGGAGGGTGTGCTGAAAGTGTAGCTGCTAGAATAAGAATAGCCTGGGCAAAGTTCAGAGAGCTCTTACCTCTGCTGGTGACAAAGGGACTCTCACTCAGAGTAAAAGGCAGACTGTATGACGCATGTGTACGAACAGCCATGCTACATGGCAGTGAAACATGGGCCGTGACTGCTGAGGACATGCGTAAGCTTGCAAGGAATGAAGCCAGTATGCTCCGATGGATGTGTAATGTCAGTGTGCATACTTGACAGAGTGTAAGTACCTTGAGAGAAAAGTTGATCCTAAGAAGCATCAGTTGTGGTGTGCAAGAGAGACGATTGTGCTAGTATGGTCATGTGGCGAGAATGGATGAGGATAGCTGTGTGAAAAAGTGCCACAGCCTAGCGGTTGAGGGTACCTGTGGAAGAGGTAGACCCAGGAAAACCTGGGATGAGATGATGAAGCACGACCTTCGAACATTAAGCCTCACTGAGGCAATGACTTATGACCGAGACCTTTGGAAATATGCTGTGTGTGAGAAGACCCAGCAAACTAAATGAGACAATAATCTGAGGCCTTTGCCAGGGGTATACCCAGCCCACTTATGTGTACCTTTCCTTCATTGGACACTAAACTCCGCTTGCGAAGACCTGTTGAGGCAAGTGAAATTGAAATCGAACCAAATTCGATGACTGGCACCCATGCCAACCTCTCCTTCATTGGACACTAAACTCGGCTTGTGAAGACCTGTTGGGGCAAGTGAAAGCGAAATCGTGATGGCACCTGTACCAGTGGAGCGCTAAGAGCACCGTCTGAACGTGATTGTTGCCAGACCAGCTGACTGGCTTCCGTGCCTGTGGCACGTAAATAGCACCATTTGAGCGTGATCATTACCAGCGTCGCCTTACTGGCACTTATGCCGGTGGCATGTGAAAAGACATTCCAGCGAGGTCGTTGTCAGTGCCGCTGGAGTGGCTCCTGTGCAGGTGGCACGTAAAATACACCATTTCGAGCGTGGCCGTTGCCAGTACCGCCTGACTGGCCTTCGTGCCGGTGACACGTAAAGCACCCACTACACTCTCGGAGTGGTTGGCGTTAGGAAGGGCATCCAGCTGTAGAAACTCTGCCAAATCAGATTGGAGCCTGGTGTAGCCATCTTGTTCGCCAGCTCTCAGTCAAATTTTCCAATCCATGCTAACATGGAAGGCGGACATTAAATGATGATGATGAATCAATGGGGGTATGCCAGATAATCATTCTGAAATATAAGTTAAAATTTTATTGTTAATTTCCACCTGTAAAAGGACATATTTTCTAAGATATTTTCATATAGGTGCAGGAGTGGCTGTGTGGTAAGTAGCTTGCTTACCAACCACATGGTTCAGGGTTCAGTCCCACTGCATGGCACCTTGGGCAAGTGTCTTCTACTATAGCCTTGGACCAACCAAAGCCTTGTGAGTGGATTTGGTAGATGGAAACTGAAAGAAGCCCGTCGTATATATGTATATATATATATATATATGTGTATGTGTGTCTGTGTTTGTCCTCCCAACATCGCTTGACAACTGATGCATCCCTTAATGTTGCACTGCCAGTTACTACTTTCCTCCTCCTTCCATCTCTTGTCATTATCATCCTTTCCTATGTGTTTGCAGCTATTCTCCACCTTCTCTCACTTAACTCTCCCATCCTATACTGATATTTCCCATCAAGTCACCCCCACCCACTCCTGTTCATCACTTACTACAATATACCTCTACTTCCATATCTAACTATTTGTTATCATGCTCTTATAACTGTCTTCTTCCTCCTGATCTACTACTCATATCATCACTTGCACTTTGAGGGTTTGCTCAGACATCTCATCACTATCATCTTATCTGTTTCCAAGATACTCTCACCCTTACATAATGCAGAGTAGTCATGTATCTTCTCTGTAGCAAGATACCACTGCTTGTCCATGACATAAAACCATCTCTCAAATACTTCCCTTGCTTATTCAAGAGGGTTTTACCCTGTTCTTTTCTATCTTGCAATAAAATTTTATTGAAATGTCACATTCCAAAATCTCAATAGTACTGGTAGCACAAAAACCCCTACCCAGTACACACTGTAAAATGGCTGGTGTTAGGAAGGGTATCCAGCCATAGAAACCATGCCAAAGCTGATATGGTGCACAATGCAGCCCTGCAGCTCACAAGATCCTGTCAAACCATCCAACCATGCTAGCAAAGTAAAGAGATGATGATGATGTATGTATGTATGCTACCTATACATTCAAATCCTCAATTTTAGAAGCACACCATGAAATTGTAAGAGAATGGGAGATCTCATGGAAGTCCAGTCTATCCAATGAGCATAAAATGAAACTAGTTGTTACCCATCACTATGCTGTTGGGTAATGACCTAGTCAAGATGAAAGAGACCCTTCAGCAGAAGCCTACTACAATGATCACATTGATATGCTCAACAACCTGCTTTTTCTCTCTTGAAACAAATTTTAATTCTATCTTTCATTCTCTCTCCCTCTCCCTCTCACTGTATTTCTCTCTCAACAAGAATAACAACAACCTATCATTATAGTGAAAGTCTCTTTTTAAAGTCTGCATTGCATCGTCTGTATATTGAAAGACATAAAGAAATACAGAAATACACACATGAACAATCAAAATGATAACTTTATGTATTATATATTTATAGTTATGTTTTGAAATGTGTGTTGTGTTGTATTGACAGACTCGCACTTAAAATTCCTGTGTTTTTAATCAAAACATGTTCGTTACTATGTTGACAACACTATCTTTCACATACACACTATCTCTCTCTAAACAACAACTTTTTTCTCCTCTCCTTCTAAATAAATGTGTCAGTATATTGAAAGGCATACAGAAACACACACAAACAACCAAAAAGATAACTATATGTATTATATATATATATATATATATATATATATATATATATATATATATGTATACACACATAATATCTTCTGAAGTCTGTTGCATTGTGTTGACAATGTTGCACTTTTTGTTAGTTATTATGGTGACAACACCACCGGACGATCTATCTTTCACTGTATTTCTCCCTCAACAATAATTTGTTCTCCTCCTCTTCTAAATAAATGTTGTGACATGGGTTATTTCCTCTTTTACCCTCCCTCTAATAGATGTGATGTATATACAGATGGAGATCAGTTTCTCTTCTATACTGAAAGATTTAAATAAAAGTTCATCTCAGTTACACTACTTATTTCAACACTATTATTAGATTGTATTGCTAATTATAATTCCAATATATGATTGTACTGGATGAGTTGCTGTATTTTCAAGAGTATTCTTTTTACTTTTCATTTCTAGACTTTGTTTAGTTTCAAAATCTTTGTTCATTTCTATATGCACTATGTACATGAATAAATCAGTGTGTGTGTGTACATAAGAACATCTGTGATGTACATGTGAATAAGGTTAAAGAAGAGAACAGCCATTGAATGTAGTTATACTCAAGAAAAATGCACATTTCTCTTCACCTATAACTAAAAATCAAGACATACTTTGCTAAGAAATTACATATTAAAATAATTATTAAACATAGTTGCTATAAAACAGACAAGAAAAGAAAGATATAGTCCTGGTTATCATATAAAACTTAACTTTAAAGATACTACGATGAAATCAAATTTATCATTCTGACCTTCTCATGTAACAGTGGCAACACTTTTTCATGACAGCCCTCATCATAATTTAGAGCTTGATTCATCAATTGCTGGTTGACCTTCTTCTTCTTGTAGACAGTTGGTTCACTTCTTGATAATGGAGGTGGGGAACAGCTGAAAGAAGGGTCTGCAAAAGTCTTGTAGAAGTTTTTGCCAAGAGATCGAATTGGGCGATTGTCATATGCCTCATATTTGGATTCTGTCATTGGCCTTTGTATGACAGAAGAATACAGTTTACTACAAGATGTAATTTTGCCATCATCATTGCTTACTGAGTTATTTGGATTTTCAGTGGTGATTGGTGAAAAGAGAGGGGTGTAAAATATCACAGGTTTAATCAAAGAAGCATCCTCATTAAGCTCATTTAGATAAATGGGTACATTATTAGCCATATTTCAGTAGATGTTATCTATAAATGAGAAGAAATAAAATAATTATTTTCAGCTGAGTACAGTAAATACTGATAGATTCAATAGACAGTAAAGAAATATATACACTAGATCTTTAAACTGTTACAACTTTTACTACTGCAAGTTTTTTGGTGACTTTTAGCATTACAGCTATATATTTTGCTCTACAGCTTTTGTCAATTCTCTTTTATACGAAGTTTTGAGACCTACTTAATTGCTTGGCATAATAAAATTCTTTAGAACAATTTTCTTAATTGCACCTACTTTTTTCACTTTCAGCATTGAGTGTATTATATACACATCATGAACTTTTCACATTTTCACACTTTTGGACTCACTTTCTGACTTCACATCAGAAGGCTGCATGTAAAGACTTATACTTAAACTATTCTATACAATACATTTTGAAATTTCAATAACCTTTGTTTTTTACACACAATTTACTGTCATTGCTCTTTATATGTGCTTTCTTGATTTTTGCTGTTAGAGATAACAGTAATTTTCTAAAGGCTTTATCTTGAACTGTTATAAACATTTTCAACCATCAATATGAACTTTTGGCTGTTTTCACATTTACTGTATTGTTCATTTTTATTGGACACATTTTGCTCATGTTTTCTTTCCTTTTTGCATGTACATTTTTGTTAACATTTGTTGTATATGTTTCTCTTGGCTACATTTTTTTTCTAGCTTTCGTTTATCGCTCTCACGGTTGAATCTCTGGTGAGAGGGTAGATGTAGCAGAAGCATGATTGCTCTTGAACTTTAGCTGCCTACATTTTGGCTTTTTACTTTTAGCTACCCATTTTGGTTCACCACGTGACAATCAGGTTCATTTAACTTTATTTGGATTGTCCACCCCTTAATGTGATGGACTAGCCTAGTATCTGTACATCAGCTTTAAAATAGGAGTATTTTGGTTCGTTAAACTAAAGAAGGTGAGTTTTGCTATGAGCAGCCTGTGACCTTTGATGTGAAAACAATTTGATTTTACTTTGCAATTTTCAGCTTGAACAGAATTCAAACCAAAATTCTTGACATTACCAACACTTAAATAGAACTGTAGCCAAAATTTGTGTGATGTTATGCTTCAGGTTTTTCTAATCATTTATCTTAATTTTTATGAGTATTTGAAACTATACAATGTATTGACGATTATTAATATCCTACCAGTTTGCTATATCTAATTTTAGTAATAAATAGTAATAAATATTTCCATGTGGTCAATTGCAACTTATCTTTGAATTCATTTATTAATATCTATTCTTACATCATTTAACAGAGGACATAACATATCGGACCTTAACTGCAATTCATACAACCACATTTCTCTTTGGTAGCCATTGAACTTCCGTGTGCAACAACAAGCATTCAAAATCTCCATTCTTCTTAGAGCAGTGCTGTTGAAATGAGGGGGGAATTGAGAATATGTGCTGTGATTTTATTTATTGCTGTTCATTGATTAGTTAAGTCTACCAATGATAGTGTCAGTTAGTTGCTCAAACATGATATACTGATCTCTCTCTTGTATCTGTTTCCAGATGTCTTACAAATAATAACTCTTGAACCAAATGTTAATCTTTGACAAAGAAAGCATAAAGAAACACATTTTTTGCTTGGCAAGAAACATACTTTTATTGCTTGGTAAAAGGATCTTTGGATGTTCTAAGGGTGTTGCACAATATATCTTCAATGTTATAGTATCCCACATTTAGAGACACTTGTAAAATGCATTTTTAGAGAAAAAATTTAGTACTTCCACCTTTTCATTTTAATTTTCACAGTTAAAATCCACCCCCACCAAAAAATAACCGTATAAATTCTGATTTTATACAGGTTATTTTCATCTCTTCAGTGTTATGTAGGGATGAGCAGGTAAGACTTGGATAATGAATGTGCCTCTATGCTTCTTCAGAGGGTCCAGGTGGTTGGGAGGGCTAACATAAAAAAAAATAATAATAGCTACAGTGTGTTTGTCTTTTTAAAATAGAGTAGACAAAGAATAGGAGTAAGAATAAGAACAAGCATGAAGATGTAAGTGAAGTACATCTCAGTATAATGATTTGGGTATAGCAAGAGGAAATAAGATAGACTTCCTGTGATGTATTATAGGATCCATGTTATTTCGTCCAGTAGTGGATAAGTGAATATAGTCGTTCTCAAGAGGAGTTTTTACAGGAAGGATAATTTTAGGCAGTAGTTCACATTATGTTTACATAGAGCTTCAGTGGTGGGTTTGAAGGTATGATGTGTGTTATGGAGGTGAAAGTTTATATGCAAAGTGCCAGTTAGTAGGTGTAATGTTGTGGATGGTATGGCATAAGCAGCTTTTGATGATGAACCCATCTTGGGTAAGTTTTTCTGTATTCTCCCCTCCATCCCGCATTTTTCCTGTGCATCTATAGACGCATACATAGAACCTTATGTGCACGCTTGTGAATGTGTGCATTTGTGCGGGTATGTGCGTATATAGATGTGCGTGCATGCGAAAATATGCGCATATAAACGAGTTTTAACCTTATAGCTTTTTCACACTTTCTTCTGTATTTTGCTTTTAGCCCTGTGTTTCTTTTTGGTGTGCGTATGTATGGGTGCGAGGGTGTTGAGCGTGTGTGTGTGTGGGTGTGTATGCAGGTATATGTATATATTTAGTTTTTGGCGAATATGTGGGTGAGAACGTGTGTGTTTCAAGCGAGTGTGGTTGAGTATATACATATAGGTGAATGTACGGATTGGTGCACTTACGCGAACACTTTAGACTTTTCTACTCCCTTACTTCGCGGTCCATAGCTCTTTTGTCTTAATAACGGTCAACCACACAGTAATTTCCCTTTGTTTAACGGTCATTTTTCACAGGAATTTTCAATGGTCGGATAACTGAAGAGATGGCGGTGTGGGTTCCCACCCCAGCATCCAAAACTCAGAATTTTATCATGGCTACCGAATAAGTGTCACATATTTTTACAGATAAATTCTTCCATTTACATAATATCGAGGTCTCTTTCTTTCTTTTGTTGTCCTTTCTATCAATATATATATATATATATTTGGTTAATAAAATTTAAAGATAAGCAACAAAAATTCAATAGGTTATAGCAGTACGTACGTTTCGTACAAGCTCCATTTATTCAAGTAGTGAGAACACCACAGAATGTACAATGAAAATGTACTCCTCAGCTGCATAATGGAATTTCATTTTAGAAAGTCATTTTGAAGATGTTTGCAAAAAACAAGAGTAAGAGAAGAAAACATACCATCTCGACTATGCTGATGCTGATGTAAAATGCACCATTTTGAGCGTGGCCGTTGCCAGTACCGCCTGACTGGCCTTCGTGCCAGTGGCATGTAAAAGCACCCACTACACTCTCGGAGTGGTTGGCATCAGGAAGGGCATCCAGCTGTAGAAACTCTGCCAAATCAGATTGGAGCCTGGTGTAGCCATCTGGTTCACCAGTCCTCAGTCAAATCGTCCAGCCCATGCTAGCATAGAAAGCGGACGTCTAACGATGATGATGATATACACATATAATATATATATATATATATATATATAAAGTTGTAGTATATTGTCAACTTAATGTGACAATCCCATTAAGGGAATACACTACCGCTTCCTGTCGGCCTTGACACAATTACATAGTAAAACTTCACTATGATTATATAAGTTTGCAAGGGCTAAACAGGCTTCTTTAACCAGCTGGCAAGCTACTTCAGGCTGATGACGAGCAAAGACTCAGAAACATGTCCCTGAATGCTGGTTAGGCTGGGTGGAGGAGCTTGTCTCCCCCTCGCAAACTTAAGGACACAGTAATTGTGTCAAGGCCGACAGGAAGCGGTCCAGCTTCCTAGGGCTAAACGGCAGTAGTGTATTCCCTTAATGCGATTGTCACATTAAGTTGACAATATACTACAACTTTATTGCTCCACTACTGCTTAAATCTCTCTGAGAGATTTAGAAATATTATATTTCTAATATATATATATATATATATATATATACAATTCTCAGCCCAAGAATTACAGCGTGATGTGCTGCTTGACTGGTCCCCCCTCTCCCTCTCTCTCTCTCTCTCTCTCTCTCTCTTTATATATATATATGATGATGATGATGATGATCTTTTCTCCCGCCATGCCTCTGTCTACCCCTCCATCCCCCTTCGTAGTTTTTCCTTTAAGGTCTTCAGGTTCTGGCTATATATAAATGAGAAACCCATTCTAAATTATCTCGCTGACGTACTACGACGAAATACCCAAGATGCAGATAAGATAGAGATTTTTATTTATTTACGGCCTCAAACATCTCAATACCTTGCGCTTTCTTGTTTCTCTCCATGAAATTCAATTGAATTCAGTTGTTGTCTTAAATTCATGCTTATTCATTTTCTAAGCTTCCTAAATTCATGCTACGTTATATTCTAATCACCCAGAATTCATTGCTCTTTTAAAAAATTACGATTTATGCATTGTTGTCTCTCAAATATTTAAAATCTACAATTAAGAGCCCTCTCTACTCGCTGGCGGTAACCCGCCCTCCCACCCCCTCCACCGGAAGTTCATTCGTCTGTCATCCCACCCCCTCCACCGGAAGTTTCATTCCTCTGTCATCCCACCCCCTCCACCGGAAGTTCATTCCTCTGCCATCCCACCCCCTCCACCGGAAGTTCATTCCTCTGTCATCCCACCCCCTCCACCGGAAGTTCATTCCTCTGCCATCCCACCCCCTCAACCGGAAGTTCATTCCTCTGTCATCCCACCCCCTCCACCGGAAGTTCATTCCTCTGTCATCCCACCCCCTCCACCGGAAGTTCATTCCTCTGCCATCCCACCCCTCCACCGGAAGTTCATTCCTCTGTCATCCCACCCCCTCCACCGGAAGTTCATTCCTCTGCCATCCCACCCCTCCACCGGAAGTTCATTCCTCTGTCATCCCACCCCCTCCACCGGAAGTTCATTCCTCTGTCATCCCACCCCCTCCACCGGAAGTTCATTCCTCTGTCATCCCGCCCCCTCCACCGGAAGTTCATCCCTTTGTCATCCTGTCAACCTCGGCTGTCTCCCGGAACCCATCTAGTGGCCTTGGCCATCCTCTCCCCTACCTTTGGGTAGCGCATTAAGGTTGAGAAATGTTTGCAGGTTGTAGGTAATGTTTTGCTTATGAATTCTTCCAATTGCAAGTTTTCTTTTCAGGTACACGACACTGCTTTTCCTCTTCCCAGGCTACAGGCCCACACCCCCAACACCCATACTGTTAGGATTGGCACTCTCAACGTCGGCACGCTGAAAGGTAGATCTGGTGAAATTGTTGAGATGCTTGAACGGAGATGCGTAGATATGTGCTGCATCCAGGAAGTAAGATGGAGAGGAGGTTCTGCAAGGTTCCTCACAGGCAAAGAACACAGGTACAAGATTTTCTGGGCAGGGAACACTGACGGGGTCGGGGGCGTAGGAATACTTCTAGCGGAGAAATGGGTGGATAAGGTAATCGAGGTCGTTAGAGTAAGTGACAGAGTACTTAAGATCAGACTAGTGCTTCATCATAGATTAGCTACTGTCATCTCAGCCTATGCACCTCAACCTGGGCTACCAGATGGTCTGAAAGACCAATTCTATGACACCCTCTTGCAAACTACCTCGTCGACGAGTGACAGGGACCTTCTCTTTGTGGCTGGAGACTTCAACGGTCATGTCGGACGTCGTGCTGGGGGCTTCCATGGCATACATGGAGGCTATGGCTTCGGTTCCCGCAACGAGGAGGGAACCAGACTGCTGGAGTTCTGTGATGCAACCAATCTTATGGTCTGCAATACCAACTTCAGGAAACCTGCCAGTCACCTAGTCACCTACCGCTCCGGCAGACACTCTAGCCAAATCGACTACATCCTCGCCAGAAATAGGGAAAGAGGGCGGCTTATAAATGCCAAAACCTACCCTGGCGAAGAATGTACCCCACAACATAGATTAGTAGTTAGCGACTTTGGGATCAAGGCAAAATGGGTGCCCAGAATTAGACAGGCTTGGAGAAGAAGGGTGTGGAAGCTTAAAGACCCTGCAAACGGACAGAGACTTAGAGTCAAGTTACTTGAAGCATTTAACGAAATAGAAGGGGATATAGCATCATACAACGTGGAAGACAATTGGAGATTTCTGCGGGACAACCTGTTGAAAGCCACCGACCAGATTTGTGGGTGGTGTAAGGTCCCCTCCCAACCCAGAGTAACGTGGTGGTGGAACAAGGAGGTAGACAGGGCTATTAGACAAAAGAAACAAGCTTGGAAGGACTGGAAGAACGGTGGTAGCAGGGAATTGTACCAATGTGCCAGAAGGGAGGCTAGGCGACAGGTTTATTTAGCCAGAGGGGAAGCAGATAAGGAAAGATTTGCCAATGTTCTGCGCCGTGAGGACCAAAGACTCGAGGTATTTCGGGTTGCAAGACAGTGTAGGAGAGAGAATAGTGATGTTGTAGGAGAGAAATGTGTTCGCATGGATGATGGTACGCTTGCATTAAATGAGGATGCAAAGAAAGAGGTCTGGAGATGCCACTACGATAGATTGCTTAATAAAGAGAATGAATGGGAGAAAGAGAGCCTGCCTTATGTCGACCCAATAGAGGGACCAGCTATCCGAGTTGATAGTACCAGGGTAGATAAAGCAATTAAGAGTATGAAGACCGGGAAAGCCCCCGGCCCATCAGGAATCACTGCAGAGATGCTCAAAATATCTGGCAGTGTTGGCTATAGCCTAGTCACCCGTATTACGAACCAGGTGATACACGAAGGAGTCATACCCTATGACTGGTGTAGCAGCATCATAGTCAACTGCTACAAAGGTAAAGGGGACGCTTTAGATACAAATAATTACAGAGGCATCAAGCTGTTAGATCAGGTTATGAAAGTTACAGAGAGGGTCATAGCCCAACTAATTAGGGAGCGAATCAATTTAGATGAGATGCAGTTTGGGTTCGTGCCAGGTAAAAGCACTACTGATGCCTTATTTCTAGTGAGACAGTTGCAAGAGAAATACCTAGCCAAGGATAAACCTCTGTACCTGGCTTTCGTTGACATGGAGAAAGCCTTTGACAGGGTCCCCCGATCCCTTATCTGGTGGTCAATGAGGAAACTTGGGATAGAAGAATGGCTAGTGAGAGCTGTGCGAGCCATGTACAGAGATGCGGCCAGTAAGGTGAGGGTTGGAAATGAGTACAGCAATGAATTCCGGGTAGAGGTAGGGGTCCACCAAGGTTCCGTCCTCAGCCCCCTATTATTTACCATAGTCCTCCAGGCAATCACAGAGGAGTTCAAGACAGGTTGCCCCTGGGAGCTCCTCTATGCTGATGACCTTGCCCTAATTGCGGAGTCACTATCAGAACTAGAGGAGAAGTTTCAGGTGTGGAAGCAAGGTCTAGAACTGAAGGGCCTTAGAGTCAACCTAGCTAAAACCAAAATCCTAATAAGTAGGAAGGTAGATAAAACACAAACCCCTTCAGGTAGATGGCCCTGCTCAGTATGTAGAAACGGAGTAGGTAGTAACTCTATAAGATGTACCCGGTGCAAGCTATGGACACATAAGAGGTGCAGCAACATCAAAGGCAGGTTAACTAGCAAGTTAGTTTTTGTTTGTGGCAGATGTTCAGGTGCAATAAAGACTGCAAACAAACAGGAAACAACTTCTATCTCATTCCAGGGTGAAAAACTAGAGGTAGTCGATAGCTTCCGCTATCTGGGCGACCAAGTTAGTAGTGGGGGTGGGTGCGCTGAAAGTGTAGCTGCTAGAATAAGAATAGCCTGGGCAAAGTTTAGAGAGCTCTTACCCCTGCTGGCGACAAAGGGACTCTCACTCAGAGTAAAAGGCAGACTGTATGACGCATGCGTACGAACAACCATGCTACATGGCAGTGAAACATGGGCTGTAACTGCTGAGGACATACGTAAGCTCGCAAGGAATGAAGCCAGTATGCTCCGTTGGATGTGTAATGTCAATGTGAATACCCGTCAGAGTGTAAGTATCTTGAGAGAAAAGCTGAACATTAGAAGCATCAGTTGTGGCGTGCAAGAGAGACGATTGCGCTGGTATGGACATGTGGTGAGAATGGAGGAGGATAGCTGCGTGAAAAAGTGCCACACCCTAACAGTTGAGGGAACCCGTGGAAGAGGTAGGCCCAGGAAGACCTGGGCTGAGGTGGTGAGGCAAGACCTTCGTACATTGGGCCTCACCGAGGCGATGACTACGGACCGAGACCTTTGGAAATGGGCTGTGCGTGAGAAGACCCGGCAAGCCAAGTAAGATCGTTGCCAGTGCCCCTGGACTGGTTCTTGTGCGGGTGGCACATGAGATGCACCATTTTGAGCGTGGCCGTTGCCAGTACCGCCTGACTGGCTCCTGTAGGATTTTCGAGCGAGATCGTTGCCAGTGCCCCTGGACTGGCTTGTGCGGGTGGCACATAAAAGACACCATTTCGAGCGTGGCCGTTTTCGTGCGGGTGACACGTAAAAGCACCCACTACACTCTCTGAGTGGTTGGCGTTAGGAAGGGCATCCAGCTGTAGAAACTCTGCCAAATCAGACTGGAGCCTGGTGTTGCCATCCGGTTTCACCAGTCCTCAGTCAAATCGTCCAACCCATGCTAGCATGGAAAGCGGACGTTAAACGATGATGATGATGATGATGACAACATATATATATGTACAATATATATATATATATATATATATATATAATATATACACTAGGTCGTTGCCAGTGCCGCTGGAATGGCTCCTGTGCAGTTGGCACGTAAAATACACCATTTTGAGCGTGGCCGTTGCCAGTACCGTCTGACTGGCCTTCGTGCCGGTGGCACGTAAAAGCACCCGCTACACTCTCGGAGTGGTTGGCTTTAGGAAGGGCATCTAGCTGTAGAAACTCTGCCAAATCAGATTGGAGCCTGGTGTAGCCAGTCCTAAGTCAAATCATCCAGCCCATGCTAGCATGGAAAGCGGACATTATACGATGATGATGATATACATATAATATATAAAATATATAATATATACATATAACATATATATATATATATATAATATATATCTATATCTATATATATATATATATATGTTATATATATATATATATATATATATATATATATATATATGTTATCATCATCATCATCATCATCGTTTAACGTCCGCTTTCCATGCTAGCATGGGTTGGACGATTTGACTGAGGACTGGTGAAACCGGATGGCAACACCAGGCTCCAGTCTGATTTGGCAGTTTCTACAGCTGGATGCCCTTCCTAACGCCAACCACTCAGAGAGTGTAGTGGGTGCTTTTACGTGTCACCCGCACGAAAACGGCCACGCTCGAAATGGTGTCTTTTATGTGCCACCCGCACAAGCCAGTCCAGGGGCACTGGCAACGATCTTGCTCGAAAATCCTACAGGAGCCAGTCAGGCGGTACTGGCAACGACCACGCTCAAAATGGTGCATCTCATGTGCCACCCGCACAAGAACCAGTCCAGCGGCACTGGCAACGATCTTACTTGGCTTGCCGGGTCTTCTCACGCACAGCACATTTCCAAAGGTCTCGGTCAGTAGTCATCGCCTCGGTGAGGCCCAATGTACGAAGGTCTTGCCTCACCACCTCAGCCCAGGTCTTCCTGGGCCTACCTCTTCCACGGGTTCCCTCAACTGTTAGGGTGTGGCACTTTTCCATGCAGCTATCCTCCTCCATTCTCACCACATGTCCATACCAGCGCAATCGTCTCTCTTGCACGCCACAACTGATGCTTCTAATGTTCAGCTTTTCTCTCAAGATACTTACACTCTGACGGGTATTCACATTGACATTACACATCCAACGGAGCATACTGGCTTCATTCCTTGCGAGCTTACGTATGTCCTCAGCAGTTACAGCCCATGTTTCACTGCCATGTAGCATGGTTGTTCGTACGCATGCGTCATACAGTCTGCCTTTTACTCTGAGTGAGAGTTCCTTTGTCGCCAGCAGGGGTAAGAGCTCTCTAAACTTTGCCCAGCCTATTCTTATTCTAGCAGCTACACTTTCAGCGCACCCACCCCCACTACTAACTTGGTCGCCCAGATAGCGGAAGCTATCAACTACCTCTAGTTTTTCACCCTGGAATGAGATAGAAGTTGTTTCCTGTTTGTTTACAGTCTTTATTGCTCCTGAACATCTGCCACAAACAAAAACTAACTTGCTAGTTAACCTGCCTTTGATGTTGCTGCACCTCTTATGTGTCCATAGCTTGCACCGGGTACATCTTATAGAGTTACTACCTACTCCTTTTCTACATACTGAGCAGGGCCATCTACCTGAAGGGGTTTGTGTTTTATCTACCTTCCTACTTATTAGGATTTTGGTTTTAGCTAGGTTGACTCTAAGGCCCTTCAATTCTAGACCTTGCTTCTACACCTGAAACTTCTCCTCTAGTTCTGATAGTGACTCCGCAATTAGGGCAAGGTCATCAGCATAGAGGAGCTCCCAGGGGCAACCTGTCTTGAACTCCTCTGTGATTGCCTGGAGGACTATGATAAATAAGAGGTGGCTGAGGACGGAACCTTGGTGGACCCCTACCTCTACCCGGAATTCATTGCTGTACTCATTTCCAACCCTCACCTTACTGGCAGCATCTCTGTACATGGCTCGCACAGCTCTCACTAACCATTCTTCTTTCCCAAGTTTCCTCATTGACCACCAGATAAGGGATCGGGGGACCCTGTCAAAGGCTTTCTCCATGTCAACGAAAGCTAGGTACAGAGGTTTATCCTTAGCTAAGTATTTCTCCTGCAACTGTCTCACTAGAAATAAAGCATCAGTAGTGCTTTTACCTGGCACGAACCCAAACTGCATCTCATCTAAATTGATTCGCTCCCTAATTAGTTGGGCTATGACCCTCTCTGTAACTTTCATAACCTGATCTAACAGCTTGATGCCTCTGTAATTATTTGTATCTAAAGCGTCACCTTTACCTTTGTAGCAGTTGACTATGATGCTGCTACACCAGTCATTGGGTATGACTCCTTCGTGTATCACCTGGTTCGTAATACGGGTGACTAGGCTATAGCCAACACTGCCAGATATTTTGAGCATCTCTGCAATGTTATATATATATATATATATATATATATATATATATATATATATGTCATATATATATATGTTATCTATATATATATATAAATATATATATGTTATATATATATATATATTATCCCAATGAGGAAACTTGGGATAGAAGAATGGTTAGTGAGAGCTGTGCGAGCCATGTACAGAGATGCTGCCAGTAAGGTGAGGGTTGGAAATGAGTACAGCAATGAATTCCGGGTAGAGGTAGGGGTCCACCAAGGTTCCGTCCTCAGCCCCCTATTATTTACCATAGTCCTCCAGGCAATCACAGAGGAGTTCAAGACAGGTTGCCCCTGGGAGCTCCTCTATGCTGATGACCTTGCCCTAATTGCGGAGTCACTATCAGAACTAGAGGAGAAGTTTCAGGTGTGGAAGCAAGGTCTAGAATTGAAGGGCCTTAGAGTCAACCTAGCTAAAACCAAAATCCTAATAAGTAGGAAGGTAGATAAAACACAAACCCCTTCAGGTAGATGGCCCTGCTCAGTATGTAGAAAAGGAGTAGGTAGTAACTCTATAAGATGTACCCGGTGCAAGCTATGGACACATAAGAGGTGCAGCAACATCAAAGGCAGGTTAACTAGCAAGTTAGTTTTTGTTTGTGGCAGATGTTCAGGTGCAATAAAGACTGCAAACAAACAGGAAACAACTTCTATCTCATTCCAGGGTGAAAAACTAGAGGTAGTCGATAGCTTCCGCTATCTGGGCGACCAAGTTAGTAGTGGGGGTGGGTGCGCTGAAAGTGTAGCTGCTAGAATAAGAATAGCCTGGGCAAAGTTTAGAGAGCTCTTACCCCTGCTGGCGACAAAGGGACTCTCACTCAGAGTAAAAGGCAGACTGTATGACGCATGCGTACGAACAACCATGCTACATGGCAGTGAAACATGGGCTGTAACTGCTGAGGACATACGTAAGCTCGCAAGGAATGAAGCCAGTATGCTCCGTTGGATGTGTAATGTCAATGTGAATACCCGTCAGAGTGTAAGTATCTTGAGAGAAAAGCTGAACATTAGAAGCATCAGTTGTGGCGTGCAAGAGAGACGATTGCGCTGGTATGGACATGTGGTGAGAATGGAGGAGGATAGCTGCGTGAAAAAGTGCCACACCCTAACAGTTGAGGGAACCCGTGGAAGAGGTAGGCCCAGGAAGACCTGGGCTGAGGTGGTGAGGCAAGACCTTCGTACATTGGGCCTCACCGAGGCGATGACTACGGACCGAGACCTTTGGAAATGGGCTGTGCGTGAGAAGACCCGGCAAGCCAAGTAAGATCGTTGCCAGTGCCCCTGGACTGGTTCTTGTGCGGGTGGCACATGAGATGCACCATTTTGAGCGTGGCCGTTGCCAGTACCGCCTGACTGGCTCCTGTAGGATTTTCGAGCGAGATCGTTGCCAGTGCCCCTGGACTGGCTTGTGCGGGTGGCACATAAAAGACACCATTTCGAGCGTGGCCGTTTTCGTGCGGGTGACACGTAAAAGCACCCACTACACTCTCTGAGTGGTTGGCGTTAGGAAGGGCATCCAGCTGTAGAAACTCTGCCAAATCAGACTGGAGCCTGGTGTTGCCATCCGGTTTCACCAGTCCTCAGTCAAATCGTCCAACCCATGCTAGCATGGAAAGCGGACGTTAAACGATGATGATGATGATGATGTTTGCTGGCCTTTATTTTTGGTACATATTTGGCGCATATGTTTTGTATGGTTGACATAAAATGACTTAATTTGAGGTCATTGTCTTGTATAGAAAGGCTGTCATGCCAGTTTTGATTTGAATCTCTTTGCGAATTGACTTCCAGTCCGCCCTGTGGAAATTCAGGTTGGATATATATATATATATATATATATATACACATTGGGGTTATTTTCAAATGTCTCAGCTCTGGCGCGCTAAATCCCGGAAACAGTTCTGCAGAGGATAATTCAATGTAGTATATGTTGCCAGCTAGAGAACAAAATTATTTAGATTAACATTTATATGCTGAGGGTGATAAATTGAATATTAATGTAATTAACATCAATTTAAAACCAGTGGCCTAGCATATAAAAAATCTGAAAATTCAGAAAAATTGTATTACATGCGTATAAGTAGGGATGACCACTCAGTGGACATCCGATATGCTAGAAAGAGGCCATCAACGACCCAACCACAAAGAAAAATAATGTTCTCCAGAAAAAATTCAGCAAACACCAGAACATAAGCGGGAAGACAAATGAAAAATATACAAAATAAAGAATGTTTTCTATACATTCTTTACACCTTGTAGGCTGTTCTTTTTGTTTTGTTTTCGTGACCAGGGCTTAAGCTGTATATTGATTGACCATAACAAAGTCGGTGGGGTACACATCTGTAGTAATGCCACTTTAGAAACCGGCTCAATTCGTCAATGGTGATAAATTCGAAATACCCCAAAACATAAACATCCATTTGACGATCATCGACTGTGTCGTTTTAGAGGACGCATTGCACACTAGGGCCTAACAAATTACTAGAAGGTTTCCTAGATACCAATAAAATTTTAATAGAACTACAATATTGTTTAAAAATATATAATTACTGAGGTTAATTACTTACATTACAATCAGTTTTCTAAAACGTCTTCCATCTTGAACTTGAATTCCGAGGTACCTAATTAAAAAAAAATTATATTTAATATACTTATATGAAATAATGGATTTGAAAATTAATATTATAATTTAAAAGCAATATTAGCGTACACATTTCTGAAATTCTTCTTAGTTTCGGTGTTAATTATTTAGCGCGTAAATATTAGGTGTGATACTGTTGTCATTTCCTCATCCGGTCTCTTGTAAAGTCGTCATCATGAAGTAAGTACCTGATATAATCTTATCCGCAAAAAAATCATACATTTCAATTGCTAAATCTAAGTTATTGTTGGCTAATATTGATAATTTGTATGTATATATTTAAACATATGTATGTATTTTTATACTTACAGGATTGAAGTTTGCAGTTTCAGTGGTTATAAAATTTATCCTGGTCATGGGAAGCGCATGGTTAAAGCCGATGGCAAGGTAAGTTTTGAAATTGGTTTCGTATGTCTTAGAACTGTGTGTTTGTTCAAGGTGTAGCTGCAATTTCTATATCCTTATTTCTAACGTTTATCTTTCATGTCAAACAGCGGTTTTGTCATTAAAAAATACCAATATCAATACACAACGATTATATATGCACACACACATACACAGGGTATTGTGAATAAATTGTTTAAATTACAAAAAAACACGTTTTCAAAATTTTTAATTCCCCACTTCCACTTTTTTGAAATTTATATTTCAATCTACGTGGAAAAATATGGTGGGGGGACATTTTAATTTCAAATTTTTGATGGAAAACTCCAAAATTAATCAACCTCCTCGCTACCCCGTCCCGTTGTGTAAAAGTAAAAATGAACGGCTGTTTTGTCCGCTTCCGCATGCGTAGATTTATAGTGAAACAGCAAAAAGATCACGGTAATATGATGCCCTCACCACGAAACTTGATATGCTAAAAATAACAGCTAAATGTCTGGAGAACTTTTGTGTTTGTGAGTGCGTCTGTGCAACAATTTCTACAGTTTATCCGAATGAATAGAGAAACAGGTACACCAAATATATTTTACATACCTATCGTATATGTCGGGGTTTTTTTTTCGCTTGAAAGGTGAACGATTTTGATAGAAGCAATTACCTCACTGTCATTTCATTGGATTTCTACTGAAGCAACAGAAAACTCGTTATACTAGAAATACTAGCTAAAGGTCTAAACGTTTCTAACAGAAAGACATTGAATAGAATAATTCCCCGTTTGAACTTTTTTTAATTACATATATATGTCTGAGTACTAGAAATCTACGGATGCACAAACGCACAAAACGGAGAAAAACAAATATGGACGACTTGTTCCGAAACACCCCCAAGTGGGGAATGGCCCTCAAAAGTAACCCCCAATTGTTTTTCCCCCAAATTCCTATGTTCTCGGAATCTACATTGTCCGAGGTATATTTGTAGGGTACTATTCAAGAAGAGTGGTCCGGTGCGCATCCGCGCTAGCTAGTCGTGACTTGTCGATCCTACAACGACTATCTAGCGCGAATGCGCAAAACATGTATGCATGTATGCGGGGTTTTTTTTAAAACAAAGTAAATAATTTTTTCTTTTTGTTGAATCTTCCCCTATCTTACTCTTAAAACGTCATTTTACGTTCTTCCAGGGTGTATTTTGGTGTCGTATCTATTTCAGTAATCCCATTGTACGCACTCCAACAATCAGAATATATAGTCGTTCCTGGTTTGATAATTTTTTTAATAAGTGGTAGAAGAGTTTCAGAAGAACGCTTAGGTACAAAGACTAAAAACCTATTTTTATCCTGGATGGGACAGGGAGGATAAAAATAGGTTTTTAGTCTTTGTACCTGACCGTTCTTCTGAAACTCTTCTACCACTTATTTATCAAACCAGGGACGACTATATATTATGATTGTTGGAGTGCATACAATGGGATTACTGAAATAGATGTGACACCAAAATACACCCTGGAAGAACGTAAAACGACGTTTTAAAAGTAAGATGGGGGAAGATTTAACAAAAAAAAAAATTTACTTTGTTTACATGTTTTGGGCTTACGCGCGTTGGCGAATGCGCGCACCGGGACCACTCTTCTTGAATAGTACCATGTCGAAAGTAAACCATCAGAGGTACCATTGCATATTACGATATATAGCCTTAACGTGACTCCACATGCTGTCCACTGTGTTCGTGTGAATTGTGGCATCGTTGGAGTCAGCAAAGCTCACACAATGAAGTGCGAAGTCATATGCCTGACAGTAGTCTGTAAAAATTTTAGTTCCTGGCAGCATGTGCCTGTTAATTATAGGCAATAATGTTGCTGCCTGCACTTCTGTCTTGGACAGGAATTAAAATGCAGTTTAGATTTGCTGCTTTTGATCATTGTAAGAACCAAGTGACTTTGCTGATAATGACTGTGATGGTACTTCCTGTTGCACAGGTTTGTCAATGCACCGCATGGCACAAACATCGCAGAAGTAATTGTACCAGTTAACAATTGTTTCTGATGCAATTCCAGTTTCCCTCATTGCAACACTATGTTTGCTATCCATCTCGGCCCAGTAAATACATCAACTCTAACAGGTGAGTAGACGGACACCTGAAAAAAACCAGTCCTTGTCTAATGTTCCGATATCAATGGCAAACAGAACACCTCCCCATTCCTCCTTTGGATACTCTATACCACGGTGAAAAGAACATAGGCTGGTTACAACACTCAGAAGAATTGTGGATTAATCCGACAGATGACTGGAACTGGATTATTGAATTTGTCATTTATTATGACATGAATGTTTTGTAGAATGTAATTTCTTTGTCAGGTCATTAATAGAAATGACAGATTCAACTATCTTATATTGTCCAGCCATCCTGGGATCTAATGGTAGGGTTTGATGTGGGCATGTTAAGAGCAGGTCCTATAACTTAGTAATTGTCAGAAAATCTATGTCCGAGTGTCTTTTGCCAGATGTGTGCGTGCTAATTTGAGGAATGGGAATGGCAGTTGTCTTCTCCAATGAATGTAGTACAATCCAAACCTTTCGAAACGACTTTGCATCAAGGGACTTCTGCTTCATAACAATTGAATTAGGGGTCTCTATAACACCCCACTTACTTGATAATTTTCTGAAATAGTGTTTAGATTATGTTTTTAATGTATTTAGAGACAGTCATTTGCTTAGCTGATATAGTTTTTGTAAGATGGTTCCTGTCCATATTAAAATACCTCAATTCTATTGGATCTTGAAAATAATAATTATTGTGTGTATGTGTGTATATATATATATATATATATATATATAGTGTTAGGGAAAAGAACCAAGGTTCTTGAACTCATTAATGAAAATCCACTGTCACATATAATATTATTATATGTCATCATCATCATCGTTTAACGTCTGCTTTCCATGCTAGCATGGGTTGGACGATTTGATTGAGGACTGGTGCAACCGGATGGCTACACCAGGCTCCAATCTATATATATACATATATCATTCAACTATGGTAGTAGTAGAATAAATATTCTTGAGGCCACAATTTACTTACACGCAGCATCTTTCAGAGTTTGTTGCAATTTCAGTTCTTAACCAAATTGAAAACTAAACTTATATGGTCTTTTGAATATTACCATGTTTGATACTCCCTATTAATACTGCATAGCATGGAACACATTCCATTGATAGAAGTTTTTATATTTCTGCCAATGGCTGTTGTAGAAATTAGTGAGCATTATATGTGTGTGTGTGTATATACATACATATACATCATGATGTTGCAATTGGTACCTGTGATTTCACTACTTATTAGCAGATATGAATAATATTAGCAAAATGTGTTACCATATACTATTAATGCATTTAGAGTAAAATTAATAAAGTATCATTAATACCTCAGGAAGAAAAGAAATCAATTACATTACTTGAAATACAAGAGATGTTTTTTTATTTTTTGATACAAAATATGATATCCCTATAAATGTAATGCAAGAAATTTGCTTATAACTTTTTTGGATATTAGTACAGTGAGCCTAAAAGCTTCATTCTCTATATTTTATTGATAGGTTCTGCAGTTCCTTAACTCAAAATGTGAAAGGTCCTTTAAAATGAAACGTAACCCTCGAAAAATAAACTGGACTGTCTTGTATCGTCGAAAGCATAAAAAAGGTCAGACTGAAGAGGTTGCAAAGAAGAGAACTCGGAGGACAGCTAAGTTTCAGAGGGCCATTGCTGGAACCACTCTCAGTGATATTTTGGCCAAGCGTAATCAGAAGCCTGAAGTAAGAAAAGCTCAACGGGAACAGGCCATAAGGTAATTTTTTTTTCTTCAGTTCATAAGAATTTTATATATTGTGTATGTATGTGTGTGTGTGTATATATATATATATATATATATATATATATATAAAAAGGTATTATTACAGAATGCCATACAATGGAGACAAGCAGTTTGAACATGCAAAAACAAAAATTTATTTCATTTCCTTGTCAAATATTATCCATGGAGAATTATTTATCATTTGACAGTTCTGGTTGTGAACTTCCTTCTCATATAGTTTTAATTAAAATGTGACAGTTACATATATAAATGTCCGTATTTCCAAAGTTTGTCTTTTTTTCTTTTTCTGCAGAACAGTAGCCCTCCTTGCTCAGTGCATTCGAGCGCTATGACTTTTGTTACTGATCCTATAGTTATGAAGACAAAAGTTTTTACTTCATTTTCATTAAAAAAATAGATGGGGGTAGGTCAGATAATCGTAATGAAATATAAAAGTGAAAATTATCGATAAAATTTTCACTTACAAAAGAACACATTTTCTTGAAAATTTTTATATTATATAAAAAAATGATTCTCCTGGATTCAATATGGTCATTGCTGGATCTGACCATGATATTGCAAAAAAGTGCAAAGTTGACAAAGAGGGTGGTATACTGACCCTACTTGTCAAACTGACATATTTGTATGCAGTGAGGGAACCTGAATCCAAGGCTTCAAATATTTTGAGCCAGAATTTCAACAAATGGATGAACTAATTACTAAGACTTATATTCTTACAAATAAATGCACTGAATTGAGCCCAGACATAGCATGGAATCGTTGTATTGAGAATGTTGTTTATTACCTTCACTGTTTTAATAATGTGTCTCCAAATTTTACCAAGCATATATTCTTGTATGTATTATTTTTGTATTTGAGAAATATTGGTCAGATTTTACCAATGAAAATTATATTGTGCAATGAATATAATTTTGTAGAGTATTAAAGTCAGATGTGAGCTTTTTTTTTTTTCAATTTTAAATATAGACTGGATATAATTTATTCGTGTTTACATTTTGTTTTGAGTTTTTTTTCTCTCCTACTGACAAGTTTGCTGTAACTTACAGTTGTTTTTAATGCTTAAAGTAAGGAATTAGGTTTCACATTTTGTTTGTTTTTTAATTTAGGTCTACATGCAACTCTGAGAAATGTATTAGGTGGTCGTGGGATGTGCTAGAAACAACAGTTGCTTAAATCATACTTTTCATTTGAAACTATTTTAAAAACTCTTCCATTGTTTTTAAGTGTGTAGTGCAAAGAAAATTGGCCAAAATCGATCTGAAAGGGAGAGGACTGGAAAAAAAATCATAAATTTTCAAAAAACTTTTCCATGAAAAGCTTACTCCCGTCATTTCCAAGACTTATACAAAAAACAATTGGAAAAATCTCTATCAAACTGCAGACAATCCATTAAAATTTTAATGAAATGGTGTGATGTTCCAAAGTTTTGGGGTTTATTTAGTTCAATACCTACTATAAATGTGCCACATCTCAATTTGCTGTGGCTTGTACTTTTGGATTTAACTAGGTCAGAAAACACTACAAAATTGACTATTTGTGATATGTAACAAAATAGGCTTTACGAAAATTCATAGTAATAAATTATATATATATATATACATATGTACATACGTGTGTGTGTGTATATATATATATATATATATATATATATATATAGTACCGGCTGACTGGCCTTCGTAGGATTTTCGAGCGAGATCGTTGCCAGTGCCCCAGGACTGGCTTGTGCGGGTAGCCGTTGCCAGTATCGCCTGACTGGCCTTTGTGCGGGTGACACATAAAAGCACCTACTACACTCTCTGAGTGGTTGGTGTTAGGAAGGGCATCCAGCTGTAGAAACTCTGCCAAATTTAGATTGGAGCCTGGTGTTGCCATCCGGTTTCACCAGCCCTCAGTCAAATCGTCCAACCCATGCTAGCATGGAAAGCAGACGTTAAACGATGATGATGATATATATATATATATATATCGTTGCTATTATGTAAAAGTGTCGAAAAAAATAGTTTCAACTTTCCATAGCAAAATTGTTGTACTGCACTTTGATAGCTTTTGATATCTTGGCATCTGTAGCACCTGGAGATACGATAGTTTGACCAAAAGAACCAGCTATTGAGCTCTTGCAAGCAAAAATAAATATTGAAAAATAAATACATTTGGACATACAATGACTTAACATAATAGCAACGGTACTTATATCTATATAAATAAATATTCAGCAGAAGCAACAAAGTGACTCAAGATCTGAGAGTTCAGTGTGTTGACATATTTAGAGTTCATATTTTTCCTGTTTGCACCAACATATATATGTAGATATATGTTTGTTTTTTTTGTTTTTTTTTCAATTTTTAAATTCCTATTTCATTATTATTGCTGTTCTATACTTTTTAAAAATTTTTCTATTTTATTAATATTATTGTCTTAGTATCACATATTTCTTTTAATCTTTAGTTTGCTTTAATGCTAAATTTATAAATTTTAACTTCAAATTTTAATTTGTAATCCATTTAATGATGTAAATTTTAAAACTCATGTAATGAGGTTAATTTCAATAACTCAACTTGACTTTATCTCACTTCAACCCCACATCTCTCAATTTATTAGCATTTTATATCAATAGACCAATTGAGTAAACTTATCAGTAACAGCTGTAAGCATCATCATCATCATCGTTTAACGTCCGCTTTCCAAGCTAGCATGGGTTGGACGATTTGACTGAGGACTGGTGAAGCCGGATGGTTACACAAGGCTGCAGTCTGATTTGGCAGAGTTTCTACACCTGGATGCCCTTCCTAACGCCAACCACTCCGAGAGTGTAGTGGGTGCTTTTACGTGCTACCAGCACGAAGGCCAGTCAGGCGGTACTGGCAACGGCCACGCTCAAATGGTGTATTTTATGTGCCACCTGCACAAGAGCCAGTCCAAGGGCACTGGCAATGATCTCGCTCGAAAGTCCATTACACATGCCACGGGCACAAGTGCCAGAAAGGCGACGCTGGGCAAAGGTGCCATCACGTTTTCACTTGCCCCAATAAGTCTTCGCAAGTTGAGTTTCGTGTCCAATGAAGGAGACAACGTTGGCATGGGTGCCAGTCGTCGATTTTAGTTCGGTTTCGATTTCACTTGCCTCAACAGGTCTTCGCAAGTGGAGTTTAGTGTCCAAAGAAGGAAAGGTACGCATAAGTGGGCTGGCTGTACCCCTGGCAGAGGCCTTTGGATTTAGGTCTCACTTGGCTAGCCGGGTCTTCTCACGCATAGCATATTTCCAAAGGTCTCGGTCAGAAGTCATCGCCTTGGTGAGGCCCAATGTTTGAAGGTCTTGCCTCACCACCTCATCCCAGGTCTTCCTGGGCCTGCCTCTTCCACGGGTTCTCTCAACTGCTAGGGTGTGGCACTTTTTCATGCAGCTATCCTCGTCCATTCTCGCCACATGTCCATACCAGCGCAATTGTCTCTCTTGCACACCACAACTGATGCTTCTTATGTTCAACTTTTCTCTCAAGATACTTACACTCTGTCGGGTATGCACACTGATATTACTCATCCATCGGAGCATACTGGCTTCATTCCTTGCAAGCTTACGCATGTCCTCAGCAGTCACAGCCCATGTTTCACTGCCATGTAGCATGGCTGTTCGTACACATGCGTCATACAGTCTGCCTTTTACTCTGAGTGAGAGTCCCTTTGTCGCCAGCAGAGGTAAGAGCTCTCTGAACTTTGTCCAGGCTATTCTTATTCTAGCAGCTACACTTTCAGCGCCCCCACCCCCACTACTAACTTGGTCTCCCAGATAGCGGAAGCTATCAACTACCTTTAGTTTTTCTCCCTGGAATGAGACAGAAGTTGTTTCCTGTTTGTTTACAGTGTTTATTGCACCTGAACATCTACCACATACAAAAACTAACTTCCTAGTTAACCTGCCTTTGATATTGCTGCACCTCTTATGTGTCCATAGCTTGCACTGGGTACATCTTATAGAGTTACTACCTACACCATTTCTACATATTGAACAGGGCCATCTACCTTAAGGTGTCTGTGTTTTGTCTACCTTCCTACTTATTAGAACTTTGGTTTTAGCTAACTTGAACCTAAAGCCCTTCGATTCTAGTCCCTGCTTCCACACCAGAAAATTCTCCTCTAGTTCTGATAGTGATTCGGTAATTAGTGCAAGGTCATAAGCATAGAGGAGCTCCCAGGGGCATCCTGACTTGAATTCCTCTGTTATCCCCTGGAGGACTATGATAAATAGGAGGGGGCTGAGGACAGAGCCTTGGTGGACCCCTAACTCTACCCGGAATTCTTTACTGTACTCATTTCCAACCCTCACCTTACTGACAGCATCTCTGTACATGGTTCGCACAGCTCTCACTAACCATTCTTCTATCCCAAGTTTACCAGAAATATAGCATCAGTGGTGCTTTTCCCTGGCATGAATCCAAACTGCATCTCATCTAAATTGATTCGCTCCCTAATTAGTTGGGCTATGACCCTCTCCGTGACTTTCATTACCTGATCTAACAACCTGATACCTCTGTAATTATTTGTATCTAAAGCGTCACCTTTACCTTTGTAGCAGTTGACTATGGTGCTGCTACACCAGTCATTGGGTATGCCTCCTTCGTGTATCACCTGGTTTCGTAATACGGGTGACTAGGCTATAACCGACATTGCCAGATATTTTGAGCATCTCTGCAGTGATTCCTGATGGGCCAGGGGCTTTCCCTGTCTTCATACTCTTAATTGCTTTATCTACCATGGTACTGTCGACTCTGATAGCTGGTCCCTCTGTTGGGTCGACATTCGGCAGACTCCCTTTCTCCCATTCATTCTCTTTATTGAGCAACCTTTCGTAGTGGCGTCTCCAAACCTCTTTCTTTGCAGCCTCATTCAGTGCAAGTGTACCATCATGCATGCGAACACATTTCTCTCCCACGACATCACGATTCTCTCTCACACACTGTCTTTCAACACGAAATACTTCAAGTCTTTGGTCCTCACGGCACAGAACATTGGCAAACTTTTTCTTATCTGCTTCCCATCTGGCTAAGTAAACCTGTCTCCTAGCTTCCCTTCTGGCAGTCTGATACAATTCCCTGCTACCTCCGTTCTTCCAGTCCTTCCAAGCCTGTTTCTTTTGTTAATAGCCCTGTCAACCACATTGTTCCACCACCACGTTACTTTGGGTCGGGAGGGGACATTACACCAGCCACAGATCTGATAGGTGGCTCTCAACAAGTTGTCCCATAGAACCCTCCAGTTGTCTTCCACATTATATGATGCTATATCCCCTTCTATTTCGTGAAATGCTTCAAGTAGTATGTCCCTAAATCTCTGTCCATATGCAATATCTTTAAGCTTCCAGACCCTTCTCTTCCAAGCCGGTCTACATCTGGGCATTCTGTTTGCCTTGATTTCGAAGTCGCTAACTACTAACCTGTGTTGAGAGGTGCATTCTTCGCCAGGGAAGGTTTTGGCATTTATAAGCTGCCCTCTTTCCCTATTTCTGGCAAGGATGTTGTCGATTTGGCTAGAGTGTCTGCCGGAACAGTAAGTGACTAGGTGACAGGCTGGTTTCCTGAAGTTGGTATTGCAAACCATTAGGTTGTTTGCATCACAGAACTCCAGCAGTCTGGTTCCCTCCTCATTGCGGGAACCGAAGCCATAACCTCCATGAATGCCATGGATGCCTCCTGCATCATTGAAGTCACCAGGTACAAAGAGAAGGTCCCTGTCATTCGTCGACGAGGTAGTTTGCAAGAGGGCGTCATAAAATCGGTCTTTCTGTCCATCGGGTAGTCCCGGCTGAGGGGCATAGGCCGAGATGACGGTAGCTGGAAATGGATGCGTGGCATTCAATCAAATAATATAAATAATATATATATATGCATATATGTGTACAGGACATTACCAACAGTAAACAGCATGAAATATGAAAGCAAATGAGTTCAATATACAAATGAGAGAAAGAAATGGAATACAGGACAAGTAACATAAAGAACGACCCTTCATCAGTTGTCAGCTGTCTATCTACTCCCCATTTCGAGCATTGAACGACAATATGAGTCTTCAGACAGTTTCTTCCATAAGTACCAAAATAAAATTGGGATTTATGTAAATGTAAGATCTGAGGATCCAGGTGTAGGAAGTTAGTAAGCTTTGAGCAGTTTGTAGATGGTGTGAAAAACAACTTTCAGGAACAATAGTTTATTGGCATAAAAGGTTGTAAATTTTTCCATTATTGAAGTTCGATAAGCTGAAAAAATGTTATTTTATACTGCACGGTTACCAACTAAAAGTCCAAATTGAGGGAATAGGGCTGGTAAAATCCAGGCTACATATGTTTTCTAGCTAGCAGAACCTCGGAAGTAATAATTATTCTATGAGGGGTACTCTGCTAGCTGCTCATCAGGCCAAAGATGCCTTAGTTAAATCTCCTATGAGTTAACTTGGGATCCCATGATGACAATTTAATCTTCATTTAACTAAGGTATCTTCAGCCTGATGAGTAGCTAATGGAATGTCTCTGGTTGAATAATTAGTACTTCCAAGGTTCTGCTAGCTAGGGAACATACGTAGCCTGGATTTTACCAGCTCCATTCCCCAATTATATTTATATATGTTTTATAACTACTAACACAAAACCCTTGGCCCTTGGGTCCAAATACTTCTATTGGTGTTGCAGTACTTGGATCCCATTGGTGAACAAGCTCTCATTCTGTTGGTGAAAAAAGTAATAAACAGCAGGTGTGATGTCATCATCACTGTAATATCAGTTCCTAGCCAAGTGCTTTTTCATGTTAGCCTGATGGGACCAAATCTGGCGAATTGGAGTAGGTGATTAGCTAGCTATGCACAGCTATTGAAATCAAGGACTTAAGTGCTGGAGCATTGTCCTGATGAAACAAGACCTCTTTGGTCAGTTTCCTTGGGTGTTTGGTCTTGCTATCCTTTTTTAACTGCTTCAACAAGTTGGCATAGTACTTGCCATTGATGGTGTAGCACTTTTGAAGATAGTCAATAAATGTAATGTTCTTTGCATTCCAAAACCTGAGGCAGTTGAAGGAAACCAGCTGGATCTGCCTCAATGTCAGATTTTCCCATGTAATTTGGCATGGTGCACTTTTGATTTGGTATCAGAGGACATGACACCCACTCAGCAGAAACTTTCGTCATGCCCTTTTTCTGCAGGTACTTGATAACACAAATTCTGTTTCTTTTTCAAGAAAAGTAGCTACTAGTTCTAATTTATATAAGACAATTATTCTGAAAATCTGACAAATATATAATGAAACACATCCTATTTTAAAAAAGTGTGTAATGATAGAGTTTGTTAAATATAGATTATCAGTTGAATTTAATACACATATGAACATGTAAAACAAAATGAAATACTGGAATTTGTTTTTGAAGAAAACTAGAAAATTAAATACATCAACTAAATGAAATATACTCACAGACATACACAAGAACATATATAATAAAGATTTACCATAGAATTTAAATCAAAACCTGTCGCTTACCTTCAGGCAAATTAAAATTACAGGTAAATAAAAAGTAAAAATGAAGTAAATTTGAAAAATATTTATACAATCTAATACATATATGCAATATTCATACAATATTTCTATCATGGAAACTAGTAAAACATCCATGAGGGGTTTTATTTTAAATAAGGGATCAAAGTTTGGTTCTCCACTTACTGGAGTACTGCTAGTGTCTCTCACATGTAAATATTGGTTCAATTTCACAAATCCTATTCTTGACTTAATACTGGAAATGTACTGATCTTCAAAAGGTTTCTAATCCTGAGTAATTGTCTTATACCCATAATAGTATTTATGGCAAAAATTACCTGTATTTCTTCTATGGTTGTGGGAAACCACAAGCTGTCTTTTTTTCCAGTTTGTTTATATTCTACGTAACGGTTTGTTTCTGCACTTCAAACAAGCTTACTGGAAAAAATAAGAGAAAGGGGTCTAACGGTTTCGCTTCCTGAGAAGGACGATGAGTAGACCCTGTCTCCTCAGAAAAATTGTTAATAAAAATATTTTTAAAACTTCTTACTCCATTCAGGTGTAAAATCGACCTCACTGTCGCTATCACCGCTTTCAGTTTCTTTACAATCGCTGCTTTCAGTTTCAGATACAGAATTATCTGATTCATTCTCATACACCACATGCTTTTGTACTTCACTCATTCTTTTTCTCGATTTCTCCATATTTTCAGTTGAAAAACCCTCATTCGGAATCACTGCTTGATAGCATGAAACTCCTATCCATTTTCAAAATTGAAAAAGTCTCCCAAAATTCATGTCAGGCAATGTTGGATACTATAACTGAACTATTTACAAAGTGAAATCACATGTTTTCACGAATGTACTAATGGGATTTGTGTGGTACTCTTGGCCGGCTACGGCTGGGTTGGTCGTTTGAATCAGAAACCCTTTCAGCTGGCTGCAGCCAGGTTGGTATTGAAAGAGTTAATACTACTGCTTCTCAGTTGAGGTGTCTTGTGCTGTAAGTTACTTTGTGACTTCAATGCTGTTAGGACTGGCATAAGAAAGTATATCCAGCTATAGACATCATACCAAAACAAACTCTGAGCTTGATGCTGTCAAGCTGTCCAACCCATGCCAGCATAGGAAATGGACATCAAATGATGATGTGTGTATATATGTATTTTTGTTTGTCCTCATTACTGCTTGACAACCAGTGTTGGTTTGTTTACATCCCTGTAAAAGAGAGCAGGATGAAGAATAAGTCCCAGACTTGAAAGAAAAAGAAAGTACTGGAGTGAATTTGTTTGACTAATAATCCCTTCAAGGCCACAGTCAAATAATTTTTCTTAGTTGTAACATTTTGATTGTTTCAAACCTTTTGTCTGTGATGATTCCTCTCTTTATGGTTGAAGAATAATGATAATCATAAGATTGGTCTTTCTGAGACAATTGAGATAACTGATACAGTTGCTGGTGTTAGTTGTTAGTTTTGATAAAATGCATGATGGTAGCTGCTCTTGTGATTACATCTTTCTTTGTATTACTATTTGTTGATTTTTGTATATTTAGTTTCCATGGAAATTTCTTGGCTTGACCAATCAAAAAAAAAAGAATCTTTTGTAATTCTTCACCACCCCACCATGATGTTTTTGAAAACTATGATAGGAGGGTGGGACTTTATGTAGATATGTTAGCTTTTCATGAATTTTATGAAAGGGCTTACAAGAGGAGGAGTTTAGGTCTAGGGATGCAATACTTCCTCATATGGTTTTTCTTCTAAAACAAAAAAAAAAGACCTTTCACCAGTTTAGCATATGCAGGTGAAAATTCCGTCTCTTTAGCTATGCCTTTTCTTTGTTGATATGCTTTACTATCAAAGTTAGAAGTGTTTTTATAGTACCAAGGATGTGGCCTTGATAATGAAATCCATTATGAAATGTTCACTTATCTTTTTGTTTTTCTACCTGGTGTTTGGTTGTTTCTGGGCCCAAAGGGTGAGGTTTATTAGTATAAAGCTCCGTCAAGAAGTGCCAACCTCTCAAAGTAGATGGAACATGTAGAAGTGGGAGACCCAGGAAGACATGGGATGAAGTACTGAAGGATGACTTCAGGACACTGAACCTTTCAGGCAAGATGACAAAAGACTGAGATGCTTGGCACATGCTCCACAGCAGAAGTGTTAAGGCTGTTCCTCCTTGTTAAGAGTCCTGTGCCAGTGCCATGTAAAAAACGCACATGCCAGTGCTACGCAAAAGTACCTTGCACACTGGTAAGTAGTTGGGGTTAGAAGGGCATCCAGCTGTAGAAACTAAGCCAAATCGGACTGGAGTGGGATGTATTTGAAAACATCCATGTCTTGTATTGATGAGCATAAAGGTTTGAGTATACCTAAAAGATGACTTAGTTATTTTGAGGATATTTTTCTTTCTCTAATCAAGCCTCCAAAGATTTACTGAATGCACAGATTCAAAATAACAAACCTTCTCGCCCCAATTCAATTCCAGATTTTTATGTAAACTAGCTCATATATGGTATGAATTTCCTGTAAATAAATCTTTCATGATTCATCTCTCAAAATGATGAATGCACTAAATAATAATGCGAAATCTTGACTGTCTCCTTTTTCTTAATGTATAAAATCTATACAGCACTTTAAACAGTATACATAAATTACCTAGAAAACTAGAAAATTAAATACATCAACTAAATGAAATATACTCACAGACATACACAAATACACAAGAAAATATATAATAAAGATTTACCATAGAATTTAAATCAAAACTTGTCGCTTACCTTCAGCCAAATTAAAATTACAGGTAAATAAAAAGTAAAAATGAAGTAAATTTGAAAAATATTTATACAATCTAATACATATATGCAATATTCATACAATATTTCTATCATGGAAACTAGTAAAACATCCATGAGGGGTCTTATTTTAAATAAGGGATCAATGTTTGGTTCTCCACTTACTGGAGTACTGCTAGTGTCTCTCACATGTAAATATTGGTTCAATTTCACAAATCGTATTCTTGACTTAATACTGGAAATGTACTGATCTTCAAAAGGTTTCTAATCCTGAGTAATTGTCTTATACCCATAATAGTATTTATGGCAAAAATTACCTGTATTTCTTCTATGGTTGTGGGAAACCACAAGCTGTCTTTTTTTCCAGTTTGTTTATATTCTGCGTAACGGTTTGTTTCTGCATTTCAAACAAGCTTACTGGAAAAAATAAGAGAAAAGGGTCTAACGGTTTCGCTTCCTGAGAAGGACGATGAGTAGACCCTGTCTCCTCAGAAAAATTGTTAATAAAAATATTTTTAAAACTTCTTACTCCACATTCAGGTGTAAAATCGACCTCACTGTCGCTATCACCGCTTTCAGTTTCTTTACAATCGCTGCTTTCAGTTTCAGATACAGAATTATCTGATTCATTCTCATACACAACATGCTTTTGTACTTCACTCATTCTTTTTCTCGATTTCTCCATATTTTCAGTTGAAAAACCCTCATTCGGAATCACTGCTTGATAGCATGAAACTCCTATCCATTTTCAAAATTGAAAAAGTCTCCCAAAATTCATGTCAGGCAATGTTGGATACTATAACTGAACTATTTACAAAGTGAAATCACATGTTTTCACGAATGTACTAATGGGATTTGTGTGGTACTCTTGGCCGGCTACGGCTGGGTTGGTCGTTTGAATCAGAAACCCTTTCAGCTGGCTGCAGCCAGGTTGGTATTGAAAGAGTTAATACTACTGCTTCTCAGTTGAGGTGTCTTGTGCTGTAAGTTACTTTGTGACTTCAATGCTGTTAGGACTGGCATAAGAAAGTATATCCAGCTATAGACATCATACCAAAACAAACTCGGAGCTTGATGCTGTCAAGCTGTCCAACCCATGCCAGCATAGGAAATGGACATCAAATGATGATGTGTGTATATATGTATTTTTGTTTGTCCTCATTACTGCTTGACAACCAGTGTTGGTTTGTTTACATCCCTGTAAAAGAGAGCAGGATGAAGAATAAGTCCCAGACTTGAAAGAAAAAGAAAGTACTGGAGTGAATTTGTTTGACTAATAATCCCTTCAAGGCCACAGTCAAATAATTTTTCTTAGTTGTAACATTTTGATTGTTTCAAACCTTTTGTCTGTGATGATTCCTCTCTTTATGGTTGAAGAATAATGATAATCATAAGATTGGTCTTTCTGAGACAATTGAGATAACTGATACAGTTGCTGGTGTTAGTTGTTAGTTTTGATAAAATGCATGATGGTAGCTGCTCTTGTGATTACATCTTTCTTTGTATTACTATTTGTTGATTTTTGTATATTTAGTTTCCATGGAAATTTCTTGGCTTGACCAATCAAAAAAAAAAGAATCTTTTGTAATTCTTCACCACCCCACCATGATGTTTTTGAAAACTATGATAGGAGGGTGGGACTTTATGTAGATATGTTAGCTTTTCATGAATTTTATGAAAGGGCTTACAAGAGGAGGAGTTTAGGTCTAGGGATGCAATACTTCCTCATATGGTTTTTCTTCTAAAACAAAAAAAAAAGACCTTTCACCAGTTTAGCATATGCAGGTGAAAATTCCGTCTCTTTAGCTATGCCTTTTCTTTGTTGATATGCTTTACTATCAAAGTTAGAAGTGTTTTTATAGTACCAAGGATGTGGCCTTGATAATGAAATCCATTATGAAATGTTCACTTATCTTTTTGTTTTTCTACCTGGTGTTTGGTTGTTTCTGGGCCCAAAGGGTGAGGTTTATTAGTATAAAGCTCCGTCAAGAAGTGCCAACCTCTCAAAGTAGATGGAACATGTAGAAGTGGGAGACCCAGGAAGACATGGGATGAAGTACTGAAGGATGACTTCAGGACACTGAACCTTTCAGGCAAGATGACAAAAGACTGAGATGCTTGGCACATGCTCCACAGCAGAAGTGTTAAGGCTGTTCCTCCTTGTTAAGAGTCCTGTGCCAGTGCCATGTAAAAAACGCACATGCCAGTGCTACGCAAAAGTACCTTGCACACTGGTAAGTAGTTGGGGTTAGAAGGGCATCCAGCTGTAGAAACTAAGCCAAATCGGACTGGAGTGGGATGTATTTGAAAACATCCATGTCTTGTATTGATGAGCATAAAGGTTTGAGTATACCTAAAAGATGACTTAGTTATTTTGAGGATATTTTTCTTTCTCTAATCAAGCCTCCAAAGATTTACTGAATGCACAGATTCAAAATAACAAACCTTCTCGCCCCAATTCAATTCCAGATTTTTATGTAAACTAGCTCATATATGGTATGAATTTCCTGTAAATAAATCTTTCATGATTCATCTCTCAAAATGATGAATGCACTAAATAATAATGCGAAATCTTGACTGTCTCCTTTTTCTTAATGTATAAAATCTATACAGCACTTTAAACAGTATACATAAATTACCTAGAAAACTAGAAAATTAAATACATCAACTAAATGAAATATACTCACAGACATACACAAATACACAAGAAAATATATAATAAAGATTTACCATAGAATTTAAATCAAAACTTGTCGCTTACCTTCAGCCAAATTAAAATTACAGGTAAATAAAAAGTAAAAATGAAGTAAATTTGAAAAATATTTATACAATCTAATACATATATGCAATATTCATACAATATTTCTATCATGGAAACTAGTAAAACATCCATGAGGGGTCTTATTTTAAATAAGGGATCAATGTTTGGTTCTCCACTTACTGGAGTACTGCTAGTGTCTCTCACATGTAAATATTGGTTCAATTTCACAAATCGTATTCTTGACTTAATACTGGAAATGTACTGATCTTCAAAAGGTTTCTAATCCTGAGTAATTGTCTTATACCCATAATAGTATTTATGGCAAAAATTACCTGTATTTCTTCTATGGTTGTGGGAAACCACAAGCTGTCTTTTTTTCCAGTTTGTTTATATTCTGCGTAACGGTTTGTTTCTGCATTTCAAACAAGCTTACTGGAAAAAATAAGAGAAAAGGGTCTAACGGTTTCGCTTCCTGAGAAGGACGATGAGTAGACCCTGTCTCCTCAGAAAAATTGTTAATAAAAATATTTTTAAAACTTCTTACTCCACATTCAGGTGTAAAATCGACCTCACTGTCGCTATCACCGCTTTCAGTTTCTTTACAATCGCTGCTTTCAGTTTCAGATACAGAATTATCTGATTCATTCTCATACACAACATGCTTTTGTACTTCACTCATTCTTTTTCTCGATTTCTCCATATTTTCAGTTGAAAAACCCTCATTCGGAATCACTGCTTGATAGCATGAAACTCCTATCCATTTTCAAAATTGAAAAAGTCTCCCAAAATTCATGTCAGGCAATGTTGGATACTATAACTGAACTATTTACAAAGTGAAATCACATGTTTTCACGAATGTACTAATGGGATTTGTGTGGTACTCTTGGCCGGCTACGGCTGGGTTGGTCGTTTGAATCAGAAACCCTTTCAGCTGGCTGCAGCCAGGTTGGTATTGAAAGAGTTAATACTACTGCTTCTCAGTTGAGGTGTCTTGTGCTGTAAGTTACTTTGTGACTTCAATGCTGTTAGGACTGGCATAAGAAAGTATATCCAGCTATAGACATCATACCAAAACAAACTCTGAGCTTGATGCTGTCAAGCTGTCCAACCCATGCCAGCATAGGAAATGGACATCAAATGATGATGTGTGTATATATGTATTTTTGTTTGTCCTCATTACTGCTTGACAACCAGTGTTGGTTTGTTTACATCCCTGTAAAAGAGAGCAGGATGAAGAATAAGTCCCAGACTTGAAAGAAAAAGAAAGTACTGGAGTGAATTTGTTTGACTAATAATCCCTTCAAGGCCACAGTCAAATAATTTTTCTTAGTTGTAACATTTTGATTGTTTCAAACCTTTTGTCTGTGATGATTCCTCTCTTTATGGTTGAAGAATAATGATAATCATAAGATTGGTCTTTCTGAGACAATTGAGATAACTGATACAGTTGCTGGTGTTAGTTGTTAGTTTTGATAAAATGCATGATGGTAGCTGCTCTTGTGATTACATCTTTCTTTGTATTACTATTTGTTGATTTTTGTATATTTAGTTTCCATGGAAATTTCTTGGCTTGACCAATCAAAAAAAAAAGAATCTTTTGTAATTCTTCACCACCCCACCATGATGTTTTTGAAAACTATGATAGGAGGGTGGGACTTTATGTAGATATGTTAGCTTTTCATGAATTTTATGAAAGGGCTTACAAGAGGAGGAGTTTAGGTCTAGGGATGCAATACTTCCTCATATGGTTTTTCTTCTAAAACAAAAAAAAAAGACCTTTCACCAGTTTAGCATATGCAGGTGAAAATTCCGTCTCTTTAGCTATGCCTTTTCTTTGTTGATATGCTTTACTATCAAAGTTAGAAGTGTTTTTATAGTACCAAGGATGTGGCCTTGATAATGAAATCCATTATGAAATGTTCACTTATCTTTTTGTTTTTCTACCTGGTGTTTGGTTGTTTCTGGGCCCAAAGGGTGAGGTTTATTAGTATAAAGCTCCGTCAAGAAGTGCCAACCTCTCAAAGTAGATGGAACATGTAGAAGTGGGAGACCCAGGAAGACATGGGATGAAGTACTGAAGGATGACTTCAGGACACTGAACCTTTCAGGCAAGATGACAAAAGACTGAGATGCTTGGCACATGCTCCACAGCAGAAGTGTTAAGGCTGTTCCTCCTTGTTAAGAGTCCTGTGCCAGTGCCATGTAAAAAACGCACATGCCAGTGCTACGCAAAAGTACCTTGCACACTGGTAAGTAGTTGGGGTTAGAAGGGCATCCAGCTGTAGAAACTAAGCCAAATCGGACTGGAGTGGGATGTATTTGAAAACATCCATGTCTTGTATTGATGAGCATAAAGGTTTGAGTATACCTAAAAGATGACTTAGTTATTTTGAGGATATTTTTCTTTCTCTAATCAAGCCTCCAAAGATTTACTGAATGCACAGATTCAAAATAACAAACCTTCTCGCCCCAATTCAATTCCAGATTTTTATGTAAACTAGCTCATATATGGTATGAATTTCCTGTAAATAAATCTTTCATGATTCATCTCTCAAAATGATGAATGCACTAAATAATAATGCGAAATCTTGACTGTCTCCTTTTTCTTAATGTATAAAATCTATACAGCACTTTAAACAGTATACATAAATTACCTAGAAAACTAGAAAATTAAATACATCAACTAAATGAAATATACTCACAGACATACACAAATACACAAGAAAATATATAATAAAGATTTACCATAGAATTTAAATCAAAACTTGTCGCTTACCTTCAGCCAAATTAAAATTACAGGTAAATAAAAAGTAAAAATGAAGTAAATTTGAAAAATATTTATACAATCTAATACATATATGCAATATTCATACAATATTTCTATCATGGAAACTAGTAAAACATCCATGAGGGGTCTTATTTTAAATAAGGGATCAATGTTTGGTTCTCCACTTACTGGAGTACTGCTAGTGTCTCTCACATGTAAATATTGGTTCAATTTCACAAATCGTATTCTTGACTTAATACTGGAAATGTACTGATCTTCAAAAGGTTTCTAATCCTGAGTAATTGTCTTATACCCATAATAGTATTTATGGCAAAAATTACCTGTATTTCTTCTATGGTTGTGGGAAACCACAAGCTGTCTTTTTTTCCAGTTTGTTTATATTCTGCGTAACGGTTTGTTTCTGCATTTCAAACAAGCTTACTGGAAAAAATAAGAGAAAAGGGTCTAACGGTTTCGCTTCCTGAGAAGGACGATGAGTAGACCCTGTCTCCTCAGAAAAATTGTTAATAAAAATATTTTTAAAACTTCTTACTCCACATTCAGGTGTAAAATCGACCTCACTGTCGCTATCACCGCTTTCAGTTTCTTTACAATCGCTGCTTTCAGTTTCAGATACAGAATTATCTGATTCATTCTCATACACAACATGCTTTTGTACTTCACTCATTCTTTTTCTCGATTTCTCCATATTTTCAGTTGAAAAACCCTCATTCGGAATCACTGCTTGATAGCATGAAACTCCTATCCATTTTCAAAATTGAAAAAGTCTCCCAAAATTCATGTCAGGCAATGTTGGATACTATAACTGAACTATTTACAAAGTGAAATCACATGTTTTCACGAATGTACTAATGGGATTTGTGTGGTACTCTTGGCCGGCTACGGCTGGGTTGGTCGTTTGAATCAGAAACCCTTTCAGCTGGCTGCAGCCAGGTTGGTATTGAAAGAGTTAATACTACTGCTTCTCAGTTGAGGTGTCTTGTGCTGTAAGTTACTTTGTGACTTCAATGCTGTTAGGACTGGCATAAGAAAGTATATCCAGCTATAGACATCATACCAAAACAAACTCGGAGCTTGATGCTGTCAAGCTGTCCAACCCATGCCAGCATAGGAAATGGACATCAAATGATGATGTGTGTATATATGTATTTTTGTTTGTCCTCATTACTGCTTGACAACCAGTGTTGGTTTGTTTACATCCCTGTAAAAGAGAGCAGGATGAAGAATAAGTCCCAGACTTGAAAGAAAAAGAAAGTACTGGAGTGAATTTGTTTGACTAATAATCCCTTCAAGGCCACAGTCAAATAATTTTTCTTAGTTGTAACATTTTGATTGTTTCAAACCTTTTGTCTGTGATGATTCCTCTCTTTATGGTTGAAGAATAATGATAATCATAAGATTGGTCTTTCTGAGACAATTGAGATAACTGATACAGTTGCTGGTGTTAGTTGTTAGTTTTGATAAAATGCATGATGGTAGCTGCTCTTGTGATTACATCTTTCTTTGTATTACTATTTGTTGATTTTTGTATATTTAGTTTCCATGGAAATTTCTTGGCTTGACCAATCAAAAAAAAAAGAATCTTTTGTAATTCTTCACCACCCCACCATGATGTTTTTGAAAACTATGATAGGAGGGTGGGACTTTATGTAGATATGTTAGCTTTTCATGAATTTTATGAAAGGGCTTACAAGAGGAGGAGTTTAGGTCTAGGGATGCAATACTTCCTCATATGGTTTTTCTTCTAAAACAAAAAAAAAAGACCTTTCACCAGTTTAGCATATGCAGGTGAAAATTCCGTCTCTTTAGCTATGCCTTTTCTTTGTTGATATGCTTTACTATCAAAGTTAGAAGTGTTTTTATAGTACCAAGGATGTGGCCTTGATAATGAAATCCATTATGAAATGTTCACTTATCTTTTTGTTTTTCTACCTGGTGTTTGGTTGTTTCTGGGCCCAAAGGGTGAGGTTTATTAGTATAAAGCTCCGTCAAGAAGTGCCAACCTCTCAAAGTAGATGGAACATGTAGAAGTGGGAGACCCAGGAAGACATGGGATGAAGTACTGAAGGATGACTTCAGGACACTGAACCTTTCAGGCAAGATGACAAAAGACTGAGATGCTTGGCACATGCTCCACAGCAGAAGTGTTAAGGCTGTTCCTCCTTGTTAAGAGTCCTGTGCCAGTGCCATGTAAAAAACGCACATGCCAGTGCTACGCAAAAGTACCTTGCACACTGGTAAGTAGTTGGGGTTAGAAGGGCATCCAGCTGTAGAAACTAAGCCAAATCGGACTGGAGTGGGATGTATTTGAAAACATCCATGTCTTGTATTGATGAGCATAAAGGTTTGAGTATACCTAAAAGATGACTTAGTTATTTTGAGGATATTTTTCTTTCTCTAATCAAGCCTCCAAAGATTTACTGAATGCACAGATTCAAAATAACAAACCTTCTCGCCCCAATTCAATTCCAGATTTTTATGTAAACTAGCTCATATATGGTATGAATTTCCTGTAAATAAATCTTTCATGATTCATCTCTCAAAATGATGAATGCACTAAATAATAATGCGAAATCTTGACTGTCTCCTTTTTCTTAATGTATAAAATCTATACAGCACTTTAAACAGTATACATAAATTACCTCATTTCATTTTTTAAATACCTGTAAGATGTGTGTCAAATTTTGATTAATTTGGATAGTGAATCATGTTTCTCTTGTGAACTCATTTTATATGCTGATGTTAAACAAAATTTAAATCATTTTATATTTTGTTGAATTTAGTTGTAATTAGATTCACTTTGAAACAAAAGTTATGAAATAACTTTTATATGTGTATAAATCACTTGTTGATTGATAAAAAAGTTGTTTTAGGAAACCAGTCTAAATTCATGATTGTTTTAGAATTTTTTTGAAACCTGTAAGAAGTGTATTTTGAGATGACTTTGAGATTTAAATTCATTTTGGACTTGTGCAATATGATAGATTTGCAAGTTTATTTTATAGTTATACTGTTTATTTCTACAGGGCTGCTAAAGAAAAACAAAGAGCTAAGGAAGCGCTGAAGAGGAGTGCTAAAACCCCTGCAAAGGTTGCTAACTGTTTTGATTTTATAGAAATATTCATCTTATTACTTTGTTTTTTGATATTGCTGATTTATTGGTACACTTGCTACTTTTTGGGCACCTACTGTAAATTGCTACTTGCTACTTTTTGGGCACCTACTGTAAATTGCTACTTGCTACTTTTTGGGCACCTACTGTAAATTGCTACTTGCTACTTTTTGGGCACCTACTGTAAATTGTCATACAAAAACTTTCTTTACATCTGACTGGTTATGTCTCAGTATCTCCTAATGCCTATTTTTATCAATTCTTTAAAAAAAAGAATGATCTAAACTTGGTAATCATCTAAGAGAAGATTAGAAGTCTTCAGTTTTTATCCATTTTTTACAAGCAAGAAGTAATATCTTCTCTCAGACACCCCTCCTCCCACCAAACTGAATCCGTTTTACTATTTAGCCTGGAGATGTTTGCTCTGTAAGTTCAATCACTAATATTGTATGCTTGTTACATATTTATTGAATTGTTATTGCAGGGTTACTTTATAAATAAATATTAACTTCTTTATTTTACAGCCTGCTTCAAAGACATTGAATCCAAAAACAAAAGCAGCTAAGTCAGTTCCTGTTAAAGCTCCGAGAGTTGGCAGCAAACGTTAAAGAATCTGGTTATGTATGAATAAAATGATTTCAATCTTATAATTGTTCTGCAAGTTCTTTTGCTTTCTAACTTAACATATTTGCATTACATTTCAATAGTAAGTCATTTGGTTCAATTCACTTGATTGTTTATATTGCACTGACAGGAATACTGCATTCTTCATTCTAATAGTGATTTAAACCAGGGGTTCTCAGTTGGAGACCACAGATGCAATGTAGTGAATTGGAGGTCTACAGTAATTTCCCAGGGGTCGTGAAAAAATTGTGCTTTAGACCAATAGTTTCCAATGTGGACTCCTGTGTAATGATGCACTCAGAGTAAGAAACTTGTTTTAAAAATGTTGCTAGAAATCTTGTCTTTACTAATTTATTTACTACTTTACATTTCAAAACAAGAATAAAGGAAAATTATGTGTATGTATATAAGCAAATCAAAAACAAAATTAACAAAGTTCAAGAGGTACACACAAAATGACACACACACATTTGGCATAATGAACCCATTGGTCTACTGGTTAGTTCTTTAAGCAAAAGTCCCCCAGATATATTAACTAGCAACTGTAGTCTGCCAAGGACCTATTACACACATACACTCAAGCACTTGGCATTGGTATCAAAGAACATGGTTCACTGCTTCCCAGAGCAATCATCTGTCAGACTATGTACAGACAGGTGTGTATAGGTATGTATATATATATTGTAGCTTTATGAATACATGTGTGTGTGTGTGTATATATATATACACACACACACACATGCATATATGGGTACAGGACGTCACCAACGGTTCAAATAACATGAAATATGTAAACATTGAGAGAAGAATGGAAAACAGGACAAGTAAATACAAAGGACCCTTCATCAGTTATCAGCTGTCTATCTACTCCTCATTTCGAGTAGAGCCATTACTTGTTTTCTTTATGTTCTAGATTATCGTCGATGAACTGCACAAATATGGCTTTTGAGGTCTGTCAAAGACTTGCATGCTTTTTGACAATTAGTGCAAGAAAACTTTGTGATTGTACAGTTTACTGCTCCATGATCTTTACTATGCCATTACAAGCCACTTTTAGATCTGCATACTTTATGGCAGAGTATGCATTCAAAATCATCTGTCCATCTACAATCAATGTGTGGTGTGCGATTTCATATGGCTCTCTAGGCCAGTCTTACTAAGACAAATCTTTCTACTTTTCTCAAATGTAAGATCATGTTCATTAATGCTTGTTAGAGCACCATTCCTGTCACTTTTTCTCATCTTTCTTTTGATCATTGCATGCTCCATTCTCTTCCCTTCAAATTCATTTTAACCTTCATACACAGCTTTTTTTCCATTGTTCTCGGCAATGCGCTAAATCTTTCCATTTGTCATTTGGAACATTTATCTTATTCAATCCCAACTTCAGACAATCTTCGTACTTTATTTTTGGTTTATGGGACAATCACTTACCTGTCACCAATTTTCTGATGTATATATATACATTACATTATATACATACATACATACATATATATATATATATATATATATATATATATATATATATATATATATATATATATATATATATATATATATATATACACACATACACCCACACATATATATGTGTATGTATATTTACATACGTATATATGTATTTGTATATATATGCACATGTATATATATAAGACCAAAGTGTACGTATGCTACTATATTTTTATATATATAAAAGATACAAAAGTGGGACAAGGACACAAAACATCCAGGCAGACGATACAAAGAAAACAAGGATGGGTCATTCGGAGTTTTCTTTCCTCAGTCGATTTCCAGATTATCTTTGCAATTTTGGAGGAAAGAAAACTCCGAATGATCCGTCCTTGTTTTCTTTGTATCGTCTATCTGGATGTTTTGTTGTCCCTTTTTTTGTATCACCTGGATGCTTTGTGTCCTTGTCCCATTTTTGTATTTTTTATATATATAATAAATATATATATATGAATATAAATAAAGTATTTTTTCCATCTATTTTTTAATACTGTTATATGTATATGTATGTGAGACTGTTTATTTTTTGTACCCGAAGAGATGCAGAACAGGTCAAAACGTCGTGCCTAATAAAATCTTTTTTTTTTTCCATCTACTTTATTCATACTGTTACCTCAAACACCACTATGCAGTTTGTGCAATCTACAGAATGACTGGAAATCGAAACTGCTGGTGCTATACATTATACTATAATATTTGGTCTTTAGGCAGATCATACCAATGTATAATTTACCAATAGCAGCTGGGTTTTTGTAAAAGCTTCTAGAGATAGTATAGTATAGATTTCCATTGTAATAGAGGATTGTTTATAATTTATAGTACATTATAGTATAATATTAGGTCTTAAGGCAGGCCATATCAATGTATAATTTAACAATAGCAGTTGTGGTTTTTGCATAAGCTTCTAGAGATAAGATAATATAGTATGAATTTCCATTATAATAGAGGATTGTTTATAACTTATCAATTTTATTGATAGTATTATGAGGGGTTGTCTCCCCTTAATGGACCTTTGTTTAAGAAGGAACTTATTTAACGAGTCATTTAATGACATTGAATATGGACTGGACTTAGAGACGATGTCTTGGTATACCTCTTGTTCTCGATTTTTTTGTTTGTTCTTAAATTTATTTCCCTGAAGACGTGTAAGGCAAATTATGTTTGACTTAAATTTGACAGTCAAATATAGCCTTATACAGAAATGTTGACATAGGAATAAATTTCAGTAATAATGGATATTAGCGTCAAAACTCTCTTTTAAATTTAAAACTTTGTATATATATATCTATATAATAATATAGATTTAATCAAAAGATTAAATGTGGTACTTAAAATGTTTGAGGCACCAGAATTTGCACACATCTACAAAATGACTTTCTAAAATGAAATTCCATTATGCAGCTGAGGAGTACATTTTCATTGTAAATTTTATGTAGTGTTCTCACTACATGAATAAATGGAGTTTGTACGAAACGTTCGTACTGCTATAACCTATTGAATTTTTGTTGCTTTTCTTCAAATATATATATATATATATATATATATATATATATAATTTAGATTCAGATGAATATGGTACTTAAGTTGAGGCACCAGAATTTAGTACGGTATTATGCATACAATTTCAAAGTAAGGTGATCAAAATAAGCAACAAGGATATCAAGAGGTAATGCACTACGATCGTTTCATGCAACTCCATTTCATTAAACTAGGTAATAATTTCGTCAATTTAAAATTCACAGCAATCCTCAGCTGCACACAGACACAGAATTTATTTAAATTAGAACAGATGGACACATTAATATAATTATACCTAAAATTTCCAAGAAGTTAAGGAGATAGACAAGGAACATGCGTTCACACCAGCATAGAAGCTTATATATGTATGCATGTATATGTATATGTATTGACGACTGTATCGGTGTGACCTCACTCTCCCACGAACCTCTAGTCTCCTTCCTCTCTTTTGTCAAATTTTTCTATCCTGCCCTCTACTTCTGCACTATTTCGGTCAGCATTCATCACTCCACTCTCACCACCTCCACCCACTACAAACATAGAGATTCACACTCATACTTCAACTTCTCCTCCCACCCTAAACACACCAAGCCCTCCATCCCCTATTCACAATTCCTCCATCTGCGCAGGATCTGCAGTGACGACCATGACTTTGAGACTCAGTCTCAACTCCTGGCTTGCCAGAACATGTTCCATGGACCGTGCATCTGCTCTCTCCCCTGCATCCGCCCCGCTTTCACCGTTTCCCCTACCTACCACCCCTCCACCCTACCTCTCCATCGCACTATTCGAGCCTTCTGGCGACTCCATTCTGATCCCTCCACTTCGCACATCTTCCCCAACCGACCCCTCCCCTCCTTCAAAGGAGCCCACAACCTATGTGACCTCTTGGTCCACAGCTTTTTCCCGAACCCAACCTCCCAACCCGGCTCGTTTCCCTGCTCTTGCCCTGTTGCCTTCGTCACTTGCTGCAGTTGCCCTCCTCATCGACCCTATCATATCACTGAGTCCTTCACCTGCACTTCTAGCAACGTCATCTACTATTTCCTCCTCTCTCTGTCCTCTATACATCGGTCAAACAGGACGCCACTTGGCTGACCAGTTCGCAGGACAACTCTGAGACATCAGACTCGGCAACGACACTCAGGTCTTGCGCCATTTCCGCTCTACCGGTCATTCTTTACAACACGTGTCTGTTCGGATCGTCCTTGCACAGGGGCTATCCGGACTCCCATCTTCGCCGTGAACAGGGATTAATCTTCTCTCCTCGCTCCTTTGCTCAACTCTCCTCCTCTCTCCTCTCTTCTTCTCACACCTACTTCCTCCAACCCACCTCTCCTCTCTTGCTCTGATACCTACTTCCTCCATTCACTCCTACCCAGTGGCCTGGGAACAAGATTTGCTTAGGGGTTGCAAACTCAGTTCCAAAATTTGGCACTACTGGAGAAGTGTGGATCCGAGTTCTGGGAGTGTGCATGTCACAATTTGCACATGCGCATGCATTAGTGGTAAGTAGTCGAATTTAGCACACAGGTAAAAAACGAGACGCTCGCTACTTGCTGTAAATGGAGAGTGGGTTATTCATCTAATACAAGAAGAAAATTGCAGATAAATTGAATAAAAACAGGAAAAATGACAAAATGATATTTCATTGAAAAGTAAACCATTTTGAAAGATTGTTCAGAATGTTTTCAAAACATTCATCTCCAGCTTTTCCCATATTTTATTAAGGGTTTGGGGTTAGGGTTTAGAGTTAGGGGAGATGAATGTTTTTTCAGCATTCAATGATTATTTTTCACTTTTATATTCAACTTATCTGCAATTTTCTTTTTGTATTACATGAATAACCCTGCTCCTTTTACAGCAAGTAGCACGTGTCTGTGCGTCTCATTTACGTCTGTGTTAAAATTAACTAGTAGCGTGCATCTGTGCGTCTTGTAGTTTGCTTTGTGAGCTAAAATCGACTATTTATAACTAATGCACAAATTTGTGACATGCGCACTCTCAGAACTCAGGTCCACACTTCTGTAGTACCCAAAATTTTTACAAACGAGGTGAAGTTTTCTAATTTGGGTATCAAAACAAACAAATGTTCAATAATAATAACTTTTATTATGAGGATCGACTGGAAAGTTAACAGGCTGACCAATATATTCTCATAGAATGTGACCAAATGAAGTTCATTTTTAAATATTAGGATCTTTTCTGCTTGATTTCACCTTATGAAATTTTAAAATTAAGCGAAAATTTTCAAATTTGATATATTGGTGTAATTTTTCCCGTTGAATCTGATGCTATTCACTTATTCCAGAAAAACTTTAGAAAACTGAAACAGAGGTTTAAAGTTTGATCATTTTTCCCTCCATCAGAGAACAGGATGAGGAAGCTGGCATTTTGTACAAGGTGACAACATTACAATGTTAAAACATTCAACGATGGAAGTTTTAATAAAGTTTTGTGAAATGTTGGATAAACATACTGTTGGTTTAGTTCATGTGAACAATACACATTTTTGAAATTGGAATAAAATTGACGCAATTGAAAAGTGAAAATCAAACAGAAAAGATCATCTACATACTTCTTTCAGCGATTCATTGCTTCGATTGCCTTGGAAAAGAAGCTATCCTGTTAAACAAGTTTTCAACAGCTGATAAGACATCATCACTATGATATTGGTTCCAAACCGAGTATTTTTTTTATATATATGTAGGGGATATAGATAAGATGAGGTCAAATCACAAAAGTAGGGAGGGTGGCTTAGTAGTTCAAAGCCAATCACACACAGCAGCCATCAAAACTAATTACTTGTGCACTGGAGTATTTATTTCGATGAAAGAAAAACATACTCGACAGTTTTCCTTGCATTTGGCCTTGATAACCTTTTGCAACTGCAAGTGTTGAGGAGTGTCTCCACTGTTAGATTATCTCTTATTCTCTAACTCAAAATGATGAACCCATCACATTTAAGGAAACTGGATTTGCCTCAAGCAATGTCAGATATTATCGAAATGTGATCAGCCTGGTGCCCTTTTAATCAGGTGTCAGAAGAAGCAACACCCACCAAGCAGAAACTTTCATCATGCCAAATTTATTGTGTAGAATATTCTCAGCTCTTAGATGTGATATGCTAATAACATTGGCAATTTATTTTTTTTCTCCGGTGGAGGCAGTTGCAGACTGTTCAGAACATTAGTCTTCTCAAAATTATCTCTGCTCAAATCAGTTAATCAGTTTTGCACTGTTGATAAAACTGGAGCATCATCCTCCGATATATCAACATGTCCTTGGGGACTAAATCCTTTTTCTACAGGTACTTGATAACAACACGATACCAAATTTTGTTCATCTTGAAGAGAAGTCACTAATAGTTACTTTTGAAGTTTTCTCTGAACATTCAAATGTCAGTTTACCAAGAAAGAAATAATGAAGCTATAAGAAGTGTTAAAATGGAAGTAAGCCGAGTTTTTGCATCACTCCATAATTCACACGTATATAAAAAAAGCTGTATCAACATATTCCAAAAGTTTTCCTACACTCACTCGTTTTGTTAATGAAACGTTTCATGAAGATGTGCAAAGTGTTTTCATCGTATATTTTTTTATGTACACGCATTATGGCACAATGTGTAAGACGGTGCTGTGTCATTGTGGTACGGAGCCAGGTCTTCAAACGGCGAAGTGCACTGAATGTTCTTTCGTTTGATGCAACAGATACAGGTGAAAGACAAGACAAGCTGCATTAACGGCAACACTTGTGGCATACTAGAACGAAAAATAGCATCAGACGCTCTTCATTTTTCAACTATGTCATTAAATGATTTAGGTAAAGTTTCTCTTTCCGTCCATAGGCCAGCAAGAAGTTAGATGTGCATTTTCAAAGTTAAATACTCCACAACTGACTGCTGACAACAGCAACTCCTCTCGCTCAGAGCATACACGTATTCCCTCTTGCTGAAACCGGCGAGTCAATTCATTTTCGATGACATCCACTATAGAGAAAAATTGCCGACGCCAGTCATTGGTGGCAGAAAGAGCAACTTCTTCAGTAGTTATTGTGTGCCTAAAGCGCAGTGGTGTGTTTTTAGATCGCCAAATGTTGGGCATTTTCACCAAGTCAGAAGAGGATACTTCATCGAAATATTTTTCAAAAACCTTCTCACTTCTCATTTTTGAAAGAGAGTTTTTCAATTTTTCAATCAATTTCAAGCTAATACTGGCTGTCGTGCTTGGACGCTGTAAGCTACGTGCCACTGGCTCATATATCCCCAGCGATTTTAATGCCGAACAAAATGGAAGCTTTGCCAGCTTGTTTTAGCAGCCCTTTAACAGTAGCCTTTGTTGTTGCTCTTAACGACGAGTCATTAAGAAAGTCAAGCAAAAAATTTTGAATATTCTTATAATTGTTTTCTGCTCGTTTCAGTGCTGTTGCTCTAATGCACCACCGAGTTGGACACACTGCTTGCAACATGATGACATTCTCACCACAAAGATTTGTTCATTGTGCTTTTCCTTTTGGTGACTCTTTTACAAGAATGGCGCATTGATGAACAAAGTTCAGTGCATCAGCTAGAAAGGTAACCTTAGAACTAACTTCTTGGAGGACAAGGTCTAGAGAGTGGTTTCCACAGTGTACAAAATATGTACCTGGGAACAAATTTTTCAATCGCATTTGTACACTTGAAATGTTTCCACTCATGGTACTTGCACCATCAAATGAAAAACAGCATAACTTTGAGCCAAGTGAAATGTTTATGCGACAAAAAACATCTACAATAATCTTAGTCAGTGTCTCCGAAGAGCAGTCAGGGGGATTATAAAAACCTAGAAAATTCTCATTGACATTCAGGTCTTCAGAAACGTACCGGACAGTGATTGATACTTGTTCCATGCCAGAGCAATCAGTGGTACCATCACATATAATGCCAATAAATCTGGAATTTTCTACTTTTATTTTGATCTCATGTAAAATGTTATGAGCATATGCCTCTAAAATTTCATTTTGAATTGTATCAGAAAGGAAATTGTCCCGACGCTTAAACCACTGACTTACTTCTGCACTGCATTCTTCAGCAAGTTCCCTTACAAGATTTACAAAGTTTCCTACATCGTGGTCATGCCCTTGTAATGTTAGGCCTTGCCTACCACAAAATCTAACCGCTTTGAAAATAATTTTTAAAGCTTGCCAGGCTACTTCTTGTTGCTGAATCAGCTGCTTATTTAGAGTCACAGATACGTCTGGCTTCGACCGAAAAGTGCGGATAGCGTTCATATGGGGACCAGAACGGCTATGTGCAGCAATTTTTGCTGTAATTTTGCCCCAGTTTCTTAAACCAGTCAAAAAGGCAGTTTCCTTGGGAGATGGAATCCTGTTAGCCCGAACTCCTTCAAGACAATACCAGCAGATAACAGCATCATGCTGAATATCATAATGAAGCCATGGGTTCTCTTTAAACCAATCTGAGCGGCATGTACGGTTTTTTGCATCCTTGGGAAATTCAAATGTTTTACTTGGCACAAATTGTTCAGTTGATGTGCAATATTTCGATGGCACATTGCGATTTACTGGAAGAGCTTTATCAATAATTTGTTCATCGAGTTGCACCTCCGCAATATCCGATGGTCCTGGATTCTTTTGATATGACGAAGTAATGAAGAATCAGAAATTTTCCTCACTTTTGCTTCTCGTGGATTCGACATAGTACACACAGTTGAAAATAAAGAAAAATCGTCTAAAAGTGCAAGCGGATGGTCCCGGTGCGCACACTCGCGCATCCGTGCTAGCTAGTCGTGACTAGTCAATCTTACGACTACCTAGCGCAAGTGCGCGTCATGCGCAAAACATGTATGAGGGTTTTTTCTAAACAAAGTAAATAAGGTAAACAGCTGATTGAAAAATAAAAAAACGTCTTGGTTAACCAAATTTAAGGAGTGTTAAAAATATTGGATAGTCATGTGACACCAAAAATTGAAGGGAGAGGTAGATTAACAGAGGAGTAGAGAACATTGGGGAAGAAAGAACAATTAGGAAGAAAGAGGGAGCGTGGAGACAACGAAATAAAAGTAGACAGGATATAGTTGACAGAGATAATAAGAGGAAGGAATGAAGATGAGTAAAGAGAGAAAAGAAGCAGATATGTGAAGAGAAAGACAAGTAGAAATAGATAGGGAATTTTTTGCAAACAAGAGGGGAAAGAAGTCGAGAGGTGTAGGAGAGAAAATTAAGACAATATCGGCCAAATGTTGACCGCTAAGTATGAACACATATTATATGTATATACATACACAGGCATAAAGAGTGAGATAGATAAAGATTTTGAATTTATGTTGAATACAACATGGCAGATGATTAAAAAGGGCAGACACAAGAAAGAAAAATTAAGTAAAGGACCACGTATAAGGCCACTGAATTGTAATGAAAGAACTCTGGTCGAACAAAAACCTGAAAAACAAATAGCGAACATCAAATAAATAGTGCTTGTGTTTCTATTGGCAAAACCAGCAACATGACCTCCCATCCAATATGCTTCAAAAGACGATAGGCCATACTAGAGCACCGTCTTTTATTTGAACAAATCAACACCAGGAATTATTCTTTGGAAGCCTCAAATTTATTCTATCGCCTCTTTTTTCGAACTGCCAAGTTACAGGGGAATATTCGCATCAACATTAGTTATCAGGCGATGGTGGGGTGACATACAGACACACAAATACATACATTCGTATGTATATGCGTGCATGTATGTGTGCTTGCATATGTACCTACCTCTCTCTATACACACACACACACACACACACACACACACACACACACACACACACATATAAATATATGTGTGTGTGTGTGTATATATATATATATATATATATATATATATATATATATGATAATATACGGTAAAACCATATAACTGGAGGAGAGCTAACTCTCCAGGTAGAGAAGTGGATAAATATAAATAGACCTCGTAACGATACCAGCTACCAAATGGTTTCACGGCGAATTGGGGGCCCGAGTGACCTTAGTAAAGTCATTGGGGAGAATCCCGAGCCGATTATCGTATATTTATAAAGAGGGCAAATTTAGGCATTTCTCCGTAGATTTAAAAAAAGATGAACAACCTTAATCGATTTCCGAACATTATTGGGTTCTCATCAGAGGCGTAGTGGTTCAAACATGAAAAATAGAACTTATGTTGAGTCAGACTCAATAAGTATAGATTTATTGATCGGCGAAAGTTACATAGTGACTGAAGGCTTGAGAGTTTCGTGCGGAGGCACTTATCAAACTAATTAAATCAACGTTTTCGATATAAAACGAAAAAGCAGGACAGTATCGGAAACAGATATGACGCAGATACTATTTTATATATACGCAGGAAGACGTTTGATTAATAATATGACAGAATTAAGGCAAGATAAAAAATGAAAGTCGTCAATATATAAGACATTCTGCCTAAACTACGTCTTTAAGATACGATTTGTTAGTAGTAACGCTAAAAGGAAACTATTTCCCAAGGAACTCAAGAGAAGGATAAAAAGAGCAGATAGAGAGGAATAAAGACAAAAGGAAAGTAAAGATTTAATGAAAAGGTGAATCAAGACTTAAGTTGAAGTTGAAAAAAAAAGGCACTTACCCAGGCAGTGGTCAAGCAGATAATGGTATGGAATATTGAATGGTCGTTTTGTATTGAAAGAATTTTGAAATGGTTTTATTTTTAGACTGGGGTCAAACGGCCGAATCCATTCAACCATGTTTTAAGTCTTTAGCAACACCAATTACAAAGAACTTGGGAGTGGTACTGAAAGATGGAGAGAATTATTGACAGACAGAAACTGGGTGGGAGCTGTCTTCAATAATTCAAGTAATGATATATATTCAAAATAAACCATACATGCTGGTTTTGTTGTTATTGTTGCTGCTACTTATTTTTTTTGTATTTTGACGCTACTGTCCTTCGGAAGTTAGTGGTCATAAACTCCCTAGGGAATTTTATGCCAGCTTCATCACTTTTATTTATCTATTTATTTATTTTTTCTTTGTTTTGAAACGAGATCGAACTTTAGCATTTTATACCGATAGATTTTAGACACCTTTTTTCTGAAACTGGTAAGATTATGTAGGGGGTGCAAATTTTGATCTTGCACCCTCTGAAAATTCTAGGGGGTGCAGGTGCACCCGCTGCACCCCCTGTTCCTGGGCCCTTGCTCCTACCCACTTTTCCCTTCCATCCTCTCTCCTCATCGTCACCCCTCCCTCGTTGCCCTACCCCTACATATTCCAACCCCACCATCCCTATACATCCCATCCTACCCCGACCCCATCCCTTACACCTCGCTCCCACATACCCCATCCTCACCCCACCCTTGCTTCCCCCACTCTCGCCTCCCCTAAATCCCACCACCACACCACATCTTGCCACACTACACCACATACCACCACACCACACAGCACCATACCACACCACACCCCACCACACCACACCACATCACACCACCCCGCACACACTAGCATTGACCACTTTCGAGCTCCCACACTAGCGCACACACTA